>NW_020172179.1:86489-243008 GCF_003031525.2 Neophocaena asiaeorientalis asiaeorientalis
TGTCAGATAACGAACTGCGGTTATTAGCAGACGGAACTGGGTGCTTCCTTGAAGCATCTTTTACTTAGAGGTTGACTCAGATTTTGCAAATGTTGAGGCCTTGGTACACGTCTGGGGTGATCGCAGAAGCATTGGAACTTGGATGTTGGTAAATCCCATAGGAGAAAAAAAGGGGCGTGCCGAATGCAGTTTTGAGACACGGAAAGGGACTTCCAAGTTCCCTGCTCCGTGCAGCGAGGCCACTGAGCCACACAGGAAGCAAATGATTGAGGCACATAAGAAACAAATGGAGGGATAGCGTCCCTGGGCTTCTCTGACCTGGTCCTGAGAAAGGTTTCCCTTTCCTCTTTGAGATTAGGGCTGCTGTGGCCAACCTTCCTCCCTCATCCAGACTGTAATCTGTGTTCTCTTACAGGTAACAGTGAATCGAGTATTTTCATTTGGCAAAATAAAATAAAAAGGAACACTTAAATCACGTATTTAACAAAGTTTTTCATTTCTTTCCCAGAATGCATTAAGCACTATCTCATTTGGACCAAGACAATTGACCAGATGAAATTTTAGAATTATCTGAGCATTTGAGAAAAGTGAATTCCAAGAGAATTGGGCTGCGAATGTAAGAGTGAGAAATTTTTAATTGCTGAATGGATTCAAATCTAACCTCTGCCCCACCCCCTTCTTCCTATCTATCTATCTATCTATCTATCATCTATCTCTGATTTGAATAAAATGTTGCCCCTTCCCCACTCCAGAGGTTTAGGGGAAAGTAATGAGTAGGTAGAAACAGGTTGTTTATAAAAACCATTGTAACCACAGGCCAGGTTCATGTTTGTTCTGGAGAGTAAATGTCGTTCCTCTGGTTCCGGGGGTCACCAGTGCAATGTGGTGGATATGAACCCACACAGCAGCTGCCCCTTTCCTTCCGAAGGAACCTACATTTTCTTACAAACTGTATGCAGACATGGTTTCACTGGGATCTGAAACGGTGCCGCTCGGGAGTGAAAGCCAGCAGTTGCCTGACGGATCAAGAGAGAAGAGCACAGGCAGCTTGCAGCCTCCCAGACAAAGGAAGGCGAAGGGGAGAAAGATGTTGGGGGAGGGGGAGAGAAGAAGGAGGGAATGGTCGGGTGGGACAAAGTAAGACTCACACCAGCCCCCGCCCCTGGATTGACAACTGACTTCTTTTTTTTTTTTTTTTTTTTTTTTGCGGTACTCGGGCCTCTCACTGTTGTGGCCTCTCCTGTTGCGGAGCACAGGCTCCGGACGCGCAGGCTCAGCGGCCATGGCTCACGGGCCCAGCCGCTCCACGGCATGTGGGATCTTCCCAGACCAGGGCACGAACCCGTGTCCCCTGCATCGGGGCAGGCGGACTCCTAACCACTGCGCCACCAGGGAAGCCCCAACAACTGACTTCTTAAAGCGACCCCAGAATTTTGTAAGCCAGGCCTCTCACTTAGAACTCCATGGCTTACATGTCTCCTCCCTGCGCATTATATTATTTGATTCTCGGAAACATCCTAGGAGATGAGAGAGGGCAGCTATGATTATCCCTATTTAACAAAGGAGGAAAACGGAGGCTCAGAGAAGCCTTGGTCTCAGCCCCACAAACGGTGACTGTGCTGGTGTGGTGCTTTATTGTCTGCAAAGCATTTTAAAAGTAGTGGGCTTTATTATTCCCATTTTCACAGACAAGTAAACTGAGATTTTGGAGAGGCTACAAATCATATCCAAGGCCACACTGCAAATCATCAACAGCGTCAGGTCTCCTAACTCCTGACCCAGTCCCCCTTGCTTGCCTTTATCATATTTCCAGAACACATAATGATAGAGCTGAAAAGGCCAGTAAAGTTGTTTTAGTATAAAAGCACATCACCTCCCTTGATTTTCTCAAAACTCCGTCTTCATGGTTTTTCAGTTCACAGATTGCAACTCCCTAAACAAGGAGGTTTCCTCTCCACACTGTGGGGAGAGCTCCGGCCTTCTGCACTTCCGAGCTATTATTTCAATGCAAAGCAAACACCTCCACCCAGTTTGCACTCTGTCTTCCTTTGATTTGATTAGTTCACCCACGTGCTAATCCCTGGCTCCTCATCTAATCCCAGTCTAAGCAGCCAGAGCGGACGCCCCAGCAGGCCTGCCAAGCTGTATGTTACATAGCCTGCATCTCCAAGGTGTGCTGTCTCGCATGTGGAAGTTATCTGGCTACATTGTTTCTCCAACGTGTTTCAAAGTTATGCTTTTGCTGGGTTCTTTTGTTACAGAGGCTGATGAAAATAATGGACCAAATGAAGGCTGTCACTGTTATGTTCCTTGCCTGTGCCAAGTGGACACACTGCCAGCTTGATAGAGGGTGACATTAGTATTCTATGATACCCATGAGCGGGCTCATTGTAGGTCTGGGGCATTTCCTCTGAGGAGATATGGTAGCGAGTTTGCTGCGGGGTTCGTAGGAGTGAATGGGGACGTTTGTCAGGAACCCAAGCACTCAGGGTCATGACCAGAGATGCCAAATGTGGACTGCAGGACGGGAGACGTCAGGAGGGGATGATCAGAAAGTTCTAGAATGTTTTGCTGCCACTTTATGAACCTACCTCTCCCCCTTCTTTCTCCCTGAAAACACAGCACAACAAAACATAGGACCAAAGGCCAGGGAAGCTGGATGCCAAGGTGGACTTCATGTTGAATGTCACTAAAGCAGCCTAGGTCATGAAGACTCATCAAATCCATGTGCCTCTGTTGGCGGGAGAAGCTCTGTGATTAGATGCAGTGCACAGGTGGCACCTCCCACCGGTTTATCTGAAGTTGTTTTGGTAATCACAGGACATTTGCATCCATGCTGCCTGAAAAGAATACAGGGCCTGGGTAAATCAGAACAGTCTCAGCAGGAAAACTCACTTGCTTACAAGACACAAAGTGAGGAGAATACTTCCATGTACCTTGTGACTCCTCTGAGCACAGAGATCTTTTTTTTTTTTTAAAGTAGGACAAACGGTTTGACAAGCACTGACATATTTAGGGAAGACAGGAGAGGCTATTTAAAATCAGAACTCCTGAAAATCTGAGAGGCATGGCCTCCAAATCAGTAAAATTAGTGATAGTGGGCTAACAGAGGCATACGGAATATTAGCATTAATTTGTTGTTGTAGCTGGTACCGGTGTGCTGAACAAAGGTAGTTCTATCACAGGCCAGACAAACGGCACTCTGCTCACGGATGAAGGCTAGTGGGTACAGTACATCCAGCCCGGAGGACGGCAGAGTGATGGAGACAAAGCTGGGGTCCCCTGCCCACGCTCTGGGCATTTAGATGCCCCTCCAGGGAACGGCACTGCATCAGAGTACATATACAGAGAAGGAACCTGGGCAGGACCCAGTATGGTCTTAAAAACATGGCCTGGATATGTGGAGAGCTGGTCAAAAAAAGGACGGAGGCCTGAGCTGTCAGGAGACAGAGAAGCAAGGTAAGCATGGCAATAGCTGTGGCTGCCATTGGCTCCAGACCCGACTTTACCCCTTATGTTGCCCTGCAGACTTCCAGGTCAGGACCTGTGGCTCAGCTGGACACTCTTCACTCTTGCCCTGTTACCTGGGTTCATAGGGACTGGACCAGGCTGCCTGATCGTACCTGGAATTGGCTTTTGGACTAATCCTTTGTAATGTGGACTCATGACCAAAGCCATGGGGACAGTTTTGTACATATGGGGCCACAGACCCTAGATTCTTCAGGAGAGAGCCAGTTTCAACCAGCCTTAGCTGGTACTGCACCACAATTAGAAAAATGAGTTTATATTGAAGGTCAGTAAATGTGGGTTGACTACAGTCTGAACCAATGGACCTCACGTTTCCTTGAGGGCCCATTGTGAGTCTCACTTATCTTTGTAATCCAATGCCTAGCCAGAGCATGGAAGGCTTGCTATATGTTTTAAATATACGTTTTGAATGAATGAAGTTCTACTTAATGTGAACCATCAAGAGAGATGTATACCTTATTAGGTACACCTGGAAGGTGAATATCTTTTTGTTAAGTATGTATAAAATTTGGTATTTTAATTCATTTTGTTTTCATTAATTGATTTTTTTAAAGTACAATGTTTTATCTTATTATTATTTTTTCAGGTTCCTTTTTTTCCCCCACAGTCAAAGTTGGTATTTTTAAAAGTTGTACTGTGGTTCAAGTTAGGGAGAAGGTAGAAAGGCTTTCCACTTAAGATTAAAAATACTAAATCTTCAAAAAAATTGTAGCCACTTTGTAACAGGAATCTTTCCAAAGATCTTCATTCTCTTGTACTTTGTCCTCTTAAATGGTATCCTTTGAACATCATTTCATCTTTTTTTTTTTTTTTTTTGATAACTCAAGGTCACTGTTAAGGGCATTGGTTTCTATACTTTGCTGCAAAATGGTGATATCAGGGTCTACCATAGCTTTCAAACTTTTTGACCCTGATCCATCTTAAGAAATGAATTTTACACGGCAGCAACCTAGTATGCACATATGTATGGGACAAAAATTCCAAAAGGTAAGATTTATCTTTACTAAGTGAAAACCACCCGAACGTTTTCTCTTCTTGTTTATTCCACGGTTTAAAATGTTGGTCAGGGATCTCTGAAGAGATGGCCCCACCATCACGAGCGGCACCTGTGGCGTACAAACACCGAGACAGTACACGGGGCTTTTGTCCCTGCACAAAAAGGGCTTCAGCGTTCCCACTTTCGGCCTTTTACTTTTTCCTCTGCATCTGGCGCCACTTTTATTTTGTCAGGGCCTGCCTCCACAGTCCTAGTCCGCAGAGCTCTAATTTGCCAAACCTGGAAATCAGACCATCCAGCTTCCCAGTATTACATCTAAACTAAGTGTAAAATATCGCTCCATGAAAGCCTGCGGGGTGCCCCATGGATGCCTCGCAGGGCTGGGTGTTCTTATGTGCTCAGAGCTCCTGGTGGGGCTCCCAAGAGCTCTGCTCAGTGGCGGAGTTCCTGACACTGAGGTGTTACTGGATGCGCCATGTGTAAAGGCCCGTGTGTGAACGTGAGTGTTTCTCCTTTGAAAGGAGTATTCTGATGACTGAGCCTCAGGCTGGAAGGGCTATTGAATGACAGAGGCTCCTGGCAGCAATGTAGCTTCGTGAATGACCAGCTCTGGGTTCCAGTGTATCAGGAAGTATTACCTAAAGTAACTGACCCTACTTCAGGCAGTTTGTAACAATGCAGTATTTCCATTTGGACTCTGAGCTGCCCTTTGCCCTGTAATTTACAGCTCCTCCTAGAGTATACTTCAGCTCTAAGGAGTCTTCTCACCTAAATGCAAATTAATATGTATATGAAACGTCTCCTGGTGGAATTTTGAAGTGGGGTATGTGTGTGTATGTGTGTGTGTGTGTGTGTGTGTGTGTGTGTGTGTGTAGGGGGTAGATATATTGATTTTAAAAAATTACGGCAAAGGGGGTAGATACTGTGCCCTTAAAGAAACTCAGATAACAAGCAATCAGGCACTGGTTAAATAAACTACTGGAATGCTGGGAAGCTATAAAAATGATGATATAGATCTATATTTACTGAAATGTGTCCACAATAATTGTAGACGGAAAAAAAAAGTGGATTTCAAGGCAATGTCTATAATAGGATTCCACTTTTATTTTTTAAAATATAAAATATATGCATACAGATACACATGTACGACACATAGACAAACACATACACATAGAAAAAAGACTGGAAAGTTTTACATGGAAATACTTTTTTTTATTTCCTGAAATGTTGGCAGTTTTTACAATGCATTAGTTTTATAATAAGAAAAAAAAGCAATTTCACTTTGAAGAAGTAAAATTCTACATTATTATGCAAAACAGTACTTCTGTTTGGGGCACCCCACCCCATTCTCACCTCGTGACTGTTCCCATGGGAACACTGGCTACATCCATGAATCCATCCACAGGGCAGCACACACAAGCTGAGCTTTCACACTCGCCTCTCACTAGTTATGACGTCTCCTCAAACTTTTGAAAGAGTTCTACTCATATATAGAGGGGTAAGTTGAGTCTTTATTGGAAATCTTTCACATTAATGCATATGAAGGCAAAGGAAAGGCTTGTGGTTTTACTTTTAAGGGTCATGTTCTCTTCCCTGATGGAATTAAGGGGAAATGTAAATCCCCAAGCAGATGGCTCTGCTAGTTACCTCTCTGGCAGAAGCAGGCTACTGGTATCTCCATTCTCCAGGAAGACAAGGAAAGAGCTGACGCCCTCTGGATTCTGAAGCTAGTTTTCTTCTAAGCCAGAGTCAATTCAAGGCATAAACCGACGCTGGATTTAACAGGAACAATCCCTAACTTGTGTTCTCTCTACAAAGTGTATTCACATCCAAGGGATAACATTCACCTTCATAGTGTATTCACATCCAAGGGATATTGCCCCCAAAAATGACTAGGAAGGAGGGCAAGCAAGTGTGTTATTCTCAGTTGACAAAGGAGGAAAATAAGATTTATCAAGGGGCAGTTTGCCCAAGGCCACCCTATTAGAGACAGGCTTCAAACCCAGTTCTCCTGAGTTTGTCTTCCATGTTTGTTGCCATTGCATTCTCTCTATAAGCAGAGTAACGATATAGCTATTATCCTAACTGGACACTTTTGAAAGTAAAAAGCAGTGCATTTAAGCATGGGCCCCAGAGCATCAGGTACAAATTGTGACTCTCCCAGGCAAACCAGGACTTACGGTCACTTTAGATATAATCCGGCCCTCTCCCCCACTTGCGCCCCCCATCATACCTTTTGAATAGGAGAGAGAAATGGAACATGGTTACACGTCTAATTTACCTTAAAGCACTTGAGTGTGTAAATAAATAAATACAAGAGAAAATAAGAGTACGTGAATGTAGCTGGTGTTTTATTGTGTATGAACCAGTTGGTCTAGGCTGTACCTCTAGGGGTGATCAGCTCACATGCTATGAAGAATACAAAGCCTGGATTCGGCAGCTGCTATTAACCCGAGAAGGTCACACTCCAACACTGGCTACTTTAAGTCCTTTGGCTATTTGAATAAACGTTCTGAACATAAAAAATGGGCTTTTGTTGGTGAAACCTGTGACTTAGTAAAACGAATGCTAGAAATGGGTTCTTACTGGCAAAATTAAGGGTGTTCAATGCATGTAGCCTGGCAAAAAGTCTTTAGCGACCTCCCGACCCTTGTATAAACAGGGCACTCGAGGCTGCCCTGTGTGCAGCTGTCACATTAGGAGGGTTGATGACAGCATGGTGCTGACTCAGGGAAACAGTCCTGTCTCTGGAATATTGCTGCAGCTGCCTTGAGCGAACCTTTTCTATAAGGTATGGTTGGAACAACTCGATGGAGAGAGGGCTGGGATTTCATCAAGTTCACCAAATAGGTTGAGTGGACTGTTTTCTCCCTACCTGAAAAACATTTGTGTGATAAATGCCTGTACCTGCGGCAGACTTCAGTCTAACACTCTCATTCGTTACCGCCTGGTGGCTAGGCTGTGGGGTAGAAGCTAAGTCTCACCACCTCAACCTTCTACAGGGGCGACTGTTTTCTACCAAAAAGAGCCAAGAGTTGTGCACGGTCAAACCAGCTCAGGTCAGTCCCAACAAACATGCCTCTCGGGGAGGCTAACACAGGTAGATTTCAGCACAGGATCCCTGAACACCTGGTCCTCTCTGCCAGGTTATGAGCTTCCTGAAAGGGAACACCAGGTCTGTCTTGTTCACTACTCTAGCCCTTAGCCCCACACAGTGCCTGCCCATAAAAAGCGTGTGATGGGTATTTGTCCAGTGAATGGATAAACGAGTAGGAATTCTGTTACTTCTAGAATCGATTTCATTAACTGTAAGCCGCGATTGTTCGTTACTCTACTGATGGCAACTGACCCTCAAAAATCATAATCCATTGCTTGCCCCGGATTAAGATAGTACCTTAAAAGGCAATAGATAAACTGGTATAAAAACCACTGGGATTACCTTGTTTAATCCTCACTGAAACGTGATGAGATTGGTATTATCATCCTCACGTTCAGATGAGGAAATCAAAGACCAGAGAGGCTAAAACTTAAATTAATGAAGCCAGACCCAAGCATGCGCTGCTACCCAGAGTTGGCCATCACTCAGTTTTGCAGGGATTCTTTTCTTTTCCTTTCTTTTCTTTCTTCTTCCCCCCACTCCCCTTTTTTTCCTTTTTCCTTTTCTTTTTTTTTTTTAAACTACTCTTACTCTGCTTACTTTATGTCATGCTATTGAACACACATCTTTTTGGCACTTCACCTTATTATTATTTTTTTAAATTAATTGGTTTTCATTTTTGGCTGCATTGCGTCTTCATTGCTGTGCACGGGCTTTCTCTAGTTGTGGCGAGCAGGGGCTACTCTTCGTTGTGCTGCGCGGGCTTCTCGTTGCAGTGGCTTCTCTTGTCGTAGAGCACGGGCTCTAGGCGCGTGGGCTTCAGTAGTTGTGGCTCGCGGGCTCTAGGGTGCAGGCTCAGTAGCTGTGGCACAGGGGCTTAGTTGCTCCGTGGCATGTGGGATCTTCCCCGACCAGGGCTCAAACCCGTGTCCCCTGCATTGGCAGGCGGATTCTTAACCACTACGCCACCAGGGAAGCCCTCACCTCATTTTATCAAAAGTTTTTTCTGGGAGGAAAGCTGGATGGATGTTGGAATATATGAACCAGCTTTCTGGCTCTTCTGCTTTTATTTGGATTGACACGTGGCACTGAGGGATGTCTAATGGCCTCTCGTGTCTCTGAGCTGCGGGAGAATCTACCACAGCTCTGCTGGCCTCCAGGGCCCCAGGCCCTCCGCTCATCCGATCCCCTATGGCAAAAAGTCTTTAGCGACCTCCCGACCCTTGTATAAACAGGGCACTCGAGGCTGCCCTGTGTGCAGCTGTCACATTAGGAGGGTTGATGACAGCATGGTGCTGACTCAGGGAAACAGTCCTGTCTCTGGAATATTGCTGCAGCTGCCTTGAGCGAACCTTTTCTATAAGGTATGGTTGGAACAACTCGATGGAGAGAGGGCTGGGATTTCATCAAGTTCACCAAATAGGTTGAGTGGACTGTTTTCTCCCTACCTGAAAAACATTTGTGTGATAAATGCCTGTACCTGCGGCAGACTTCAGTCTAACACTCTCATTCGTTACCGCCTGGTGGCTAGGCTGTGGGGTAGAAGCTAAGTCTCACCACCTCAACCTTCTACAGGGGCGACTGTTTTCTACCAAAAAGAGCCAAGAGTTGTGCACGGTCAAACCAGCTCAGGTCAGTCCCAACAAACATGCCTCTCGGGGAGGCTAACACAGGTAGATTTCAGCACAGGATCCCTGAACACCTGGTCCTCTCTGCCAGGTTATGAGCTTCCTGAAAGGGAACACCAGGTCTGTCTTGTTCACTACTCTAGCCCTTAGCCCCACACAGTGCCTGCCCATAAAAAGCGTGTGATGGGTATTTGTCCAGTGAATGGATAAACGAGTAGGAATTCTGTTACTTCTAGAATCGATTTCATTAACTGTAAGCCGCGATTGTTCGTTACTCTACTGATGGCAACTGACCCTCAAAAATCATAATCCATTGCTTGCCCCGGATTAAGATAGTACCTTAAAAGGCAATAGATAAACTGGTATAAAAACCACTGGGATTACCTTGTTTAATCCTCACTGAAACGTGATGAGATTGGTATTATCATCCTCACGTTCAGATGAGGCAATCAAAGACCAGAGAGGCTAAAACTTAAATTAATGAAGCCAGACCCAAGCATGCGCTGCTACCCAGAGTTGGCCATCACTCAGTTTTGCAGGGATTCTTTTCTTTTCCTTTCTTTTCTTTCTTCTTCCCCCCACTCCCCTTTTTTTCCTTTTTCCTTTTCTTTTTTTTTTTTAAACTACTCTTACTCTGCTTACTTTATGTCATGCTATTGAACACACATCTTTTTGGCACTTCACCTTATTATTATTTTTTTAAATTAATTGGTTTTCATTTTTGGCTGCATTGCGTCTTCATTGCTGTGCACGGGCTTTCTCTAGTTGTGGCGAGCAGGGGCTACTCTTCGTTGTGCTGCGCGGGCTTCTCGTTGCAGTGGCTTCTCTTGTCGTAGAGCACGGGCTCTAGGCGCGTGGGCTTCAGTAGTTGTGGCTCGCGGGCTCTAGGGTGCAGGCTCAGTAGCTGTGGCACAGGGGCTTAGTTGCTCCGTGGCATGTGGGATCTTCCCCGACCAGGGCTCAAACCCGTGTCCCCTGCATTGGCAGGCGGATTCTTAACCACTACGCCACCAGGGAAGCCCTCACCTCATTTTATCAAAAGTTTTTTCTGGGAGGAAAGCTGGATGGATGTTGGAATATATGAACCAGCTTTCTGGCTCTTCTGCTTTTATTTGGATTGACACGTGGCACTGAGGGATGTCTAATGGCCTCTCGTGTCTCTGAGCTGCGGGAGAATCTACCACAGCTCTGCTGGCCTCCAGGGCCCCAGGCCCTCCGCTCATCCGATCCCCTCCCCATCCCCCCACCCTGGACGACTGAGAGCCTTTGTTTTCTGCCTCTGGGAGCTGGTGCACAGCCTTCTCTCCCTGGAATGCTTGTCCGCCCTTTTGTTCTTCACCTTGGCTAACTCTTTGTTATTTTTCAAGACCCAGTTCAAACATGGCCACATTTGGGACACCAAGGAGCAGCCTGTCACCCTGCACCTCTGCAGGAGTCCCTTCTCAGTGCTCCCAGGCACACTGCACACACCGAGCACATGGCTCTGGAGCCACCGATGGACCCCGCCTCTCTCTTCCTCTGCGCCAGCAAGAGCCGAAGTCAGGGGCCTTGCCTTAGTGCTGGCGCACAGCAGGCACTCAAAGCGTGTTAGACAGTGAATGGATAAATCAGGAAATAATTAGCCAACTCACAGGAAAGCACAAGAAAACGCAGGGGTCAGCAGGCCAGCAGTTTCCAGAGGGCTGAGGGCTAGCTAACCTTAATTACTTGTTTTAGCCAGTGGGCTCCAAAATCATTTTTGAAGCCTAAGGGAATGATAGTGGGTTTTTATAAGCGGCAATAGACTACTTAATTCTGAGCGCTCGACTCCTTTGCCTGTTACAGAATAAAATCTCTGGAGAGATTTTCCCAATGCAGCTAGGTCCCACTCCCTGATGCTGGGCCAGCCACTGGCCTCCCCTTGGGGGCTTGGGGTGCTCTGACTGCACCCACGTGACAGGCTGCACTGGCAGCTCACAGAGCTCGCGCTGGCTCTGGGTGCCCATCTAAGCCAAGAAGTTAGCAGGTCCCAGATGCAGGCCAGCACATGACCTGAGCAGGGACACAGCTTGAGCCAACCGTGGGCCTTCGGCCTAACGAAATAAACAATTCCCAGCATAGCCTGACCTTTCAGAATGTAATGCTTTCTAACCGCACTGTGTAGATAAAAATAATTTAGTGATTTCCTCCCACTAAACTCTTGGGCACAAACCAAGAAATCTGCAGTGTGGCTGCTCTGATGCTACTGTACAATTGCAAATATTTAGGCTTCTCTGGGTTCTTATCAGTGTTTATCAGCAGGGATGCACCTGGCTTTTTTTTTTTAATTAATTTACTTATTTATTTAAAAAATTTTTGGCTGTGTTGGGTCTCTGCTGCTGCGCATGGGTTTTCTCTAGTTGCGGCGAGCGGGGGCTACTCTTCGTTGCGGTGCGCGGGCTTCTCATTGCGGTGGCTTCTCTTGCTGCAGAGCACAGGCTCTAGGCAAGTCGACTTCATTAGCTGTGGCACGAGGGCTCAGTAGTTGTGGCTTGTGGGCTCTAGAGCGCAGGCTCAGTAGTTGTGGCACACTGGCTTAGTTGCTCCGCGGCATGTGGGATCTTCCTGGACCAGGGCTTGAACCTGTGTCCCCTGCTTTGGCAGGTGGATTCTTAACCACTGTGCCACCGGCGAAGTCCCGCACCTGGCATTTTTGGTGGGATAATTCTTCCCTGGGTGGAACCATCCCATGCACTGCAGAGGGTTTAGCGCCTCTGATCCAACTGATGATATGACAGCCTCAAAATGCACATTTTCAAGCATTCCTAGGGGTGAGAGGAATTGTGAGTACTGGGATTCCCTGTGGGGGTAGCTGTGATTCATTTTGCAGCGGGAGAATCTTGGAAGGACCGCAGAGGCCACACAAACCAGGGGTGGGTTGGGATGAGGCCCAGGGAGTCAGAGCACCTGACCCAGGGGATACTCAGACCAAGCGCTGTCTTTGGGAGAAACCAGAGGTCCTGAGAGCGGTGAGGATGCCTAGGTGCCTTGAATGAAGAAGTCAGGCCAGTGAGGGAGTTGGCCTCACAGAACCAACAGATTGGAGACCGAGCAGAGGTCAAAACGGTACAAAAGGGACAAAGAATGAGCGGGGAGAGGGGAAAAGCCAGGGCAACGGCTCTGAATGTCAGCTACACGCAGCATCCATCTCTCACCCTTCAGGGGCATATGTAACAAAGGGACCCAGAAGGCCACCGATTCTGGACAGCACTAAGGCTTTGAAGGTTTCATGTACCAACTAGTTCTCCTCCCTTGCCTGCTCTTAAGAGAGCAATGGCAACCCGACAGCCACCCTGTCACTGCCACCAGCACCTCTGTGTCACATCCTGCAAACATGACCCACCGCAGACAACTCCCCAGTCACTCAAAGTGACCTTCAAGGGCATCTTGATCACAAAGGAGGGGAGAAGCTCTAAAGCCAGCCAGGGAGAAAACCCCGCCAAGGCGCCGGGTAGGGGAGCCATGGGCACAGGACTCAGTGCCAATCATGCCCATTGAACGGCTAGATGCTCAACAGACCTACTTATTCTTTTGCCTCATCTTTCTCACTTGTTTTATATTTGTTTTACCTTGCTCTGTTGTTTGCAACTTTACAAGCAGCGCTATGTCCTTCTACAACAAGGCTGGGTCTAAATAAATAAAGCGAAGAAATAAGATATGTGGCTGCACTGTCAGCACCGCCAAGCTGAGCGTGAAGTGTGTGGGCTCCGATCTGGGAGCCAGGAGGTGTTCTGCAGCAGCGGTGCAGGGAGGAGCGGAAACTCCCGGCGTGTCCTGGAGAATACAGAGGAGACTGGCCTGGACCCTGGAGCCTGGGTCCCGCCCTGTCCCTGCATCGAGAAGTCACAGGGCCTCACACACAGTTTACTACCGTCTCAGCCTCAGTGTCCTTGTCTTTTATTTTTATTTTTTTAACATCTTTATTGGAGTATAATTCCCTCACAGTGGTGTGTTAGTTGCTGCTGTATAACAAAGTGAATCAGCTATGCGTATACATATATCCCCATATCCCCTCTCCCTTGCGTCTCCCTCCCTCCCACCCTCCCTATGCCACCCCTCTAGGTGGTCACAAAGCACCAAGCTGATCTCCCTGTGCTATGCAACTGCTTCCCACTAGCTATCTATCTTACATTGGGTAGTGTATATACGTCCATGGCACTCTCTCACTTGGTCCCAGCCTACCCTTCCCCCTCCCCATGTCCTCAAGTCCATTCTCTGTCCTTGTCTTTAAAATGAAGGATTTGACCGGATGATCTCAAAGGTCTTTTTATGACCAAGTACTGCGACTCTAAGTGGCACCCACCCTTGGCTCTATTCTTTCCCGATATACTGCACTTCTCCAAGTGAAGTGGGCCCATCAGGGCTCCTTCCAGAAATGTTTCTGTGTGTGATGACAAATGTCAGTTGTACCAGTCACCTGAAGAGATAACTGGTCACTCCAAAGAGATTAATGCCCCATGAAAAGAAATTGGAGTACTACTCATTTGGGGGTGTGGGAAGCCAGGCTTTCATTGGAAAATCTAATGATCAATTTTCCCATTGTAAAAATGGGATAAAAACACTGGCTTTTATCTGCATCCACTGATCAGGTAGTAAGTTCCCTCTTAAATAAGTTCTGTTATGGAAGGTAATACCATATCTGTTTGTACGGTATCTGTGGCTGCTACAACAACCGTTATTAACACTCAAAAGAATTTTATTAAGCATATGCCCAGGAAATGGAAGCATTGCTAATGTTCTTGGACATTCTTCTCGTAGCTGTCCACTTAAGACTTCAGCCTTATTTTGGCTCACAAACCCGAAGCCACCATTCCTACTTGTACACAGATGGCTTCACACATCTGCTGCTTTTAGGGAACCTGGTTCAAAATGTTGGAGAAGAGTGCCCTGTGGCACTGCTTCTCAAGCTTTAGTGCGCACAGCGATGGCCTGGGGTCTTGTTAAAATGCACATTCTGATGCTGTAGGTCAGTGTATTAGTCATGCCTTTTAATTTTTCTGTATTTCTGATGCTCTGACATCTTAGGGCCTTGCTGACCCTGAGCTGGCCAATTTCTACAGATAGGAAAGGACTCACCTGCAAGTGTACTTTTCATATACAAACCGACAAATCCAAAGCTCCCCACCCCTCCCCTCACAGCCAACTCTTTTATCCAGCTCCTACCCACCAGGCCACTATTTCCCTGCCCCAATCACCTCAGGGTCAGGTACCAGACAAGTGGAGACAGCCCCTGCATCCCAGAGCCTGCTTCAATTATTCAATCTAGCCAATCCTAAGCCTGCTTACTCTGCCTCACCCATTCCTTTCCATGGAAACCACAATAAAGGCCCTTGCCCATGTTTTCCCCACTCCCTCTGCCTTCTGACTGACCCAGGTGCTTCCCTGTGTGGCCCTGTGTGACTTGGGATGCCAAGTCTCTTGGGAACTGTGAATAACAAAGTGTCTTTTCAATGGCAATTATCTCCTGATCTCTTGGCCTCACCATATCTGAATCATAATAAAACCTACATCTTCAAACAGCCAGGGGTGGGGCCTGGCGATGCTGATCCGAGAACCGCACTTGGTGCAGGAAGGCTCTAAATTACTATGCTCCTGTCACGAAACAGGGTGCTACAGCTGGGCTCTGAGGGGAGTAACTGCACTGTATACATGTCTGACTGCATCAGAGCCCAACGTGCTGCAGGAATGAACTGGGCAAAGCAGCCGAGGCCACTGAAGAGAGAGCCCTGGGGATAGGCGCTAGCGCCTCTGTCTTCCTTCCCAAATGATGTGAGATCATGAAGCCTTCCTAGGTAGAAATTAAATAAAAAGCTGCAATGAAAAAGGAAGCAGGGCCCGAGGCCCTTAAACTATAGCAGGCACAGTGGCAATAAGGGTGACTCAAGGCCCAAGGGAGAAATGTTAGGACTCCAGCAGGCCAACTAACATATGATAGCCGTGTGCTGTCTAAGCTGTCTGATGTGGGTCCTGGATGTCAGGCGTATATCCTCAGGAAACCTGTCAGGAGGCCCTAGAGGCCTTCTAGGGTAAGCCTTGAGAACCAAGCAACTTACTGTCCCCACAGCAAGAAGCTATCCAGGTAGCCATCAGCCTTTCTGTCCAGAGGCATATGAGGGCTCTGCAGACCTACCTCCCCTCCCCCAGGGAGACTCAGGGCTTACAGAAGTGGCCTGGGTAGGATCTCAAACCTTTTGACTTTAGAGTCAGACTTTAGGCCAGAGCACTTTCCTCCATCCCAGGACACTGTGGCTCCATGTGTTACTAATAAAAGCAAATCCTGATAAAGAACTATCAATTGTAAGTACTTCACATGGCTTATCTCATCTAATCCTCACAACTCTAAAAAGTAGCTGCTACTTAAATCCTTATTTTCAGGATGAGTAAGCAAGTCCACAGAGGGTAAGTAGCTTGCCCAAGCCACCCTCCAACTGGCAGGATCAGAACTTAAATCCAAATTCTGCATCCAAGAGCCTTTGCCTGCCTCCATACCGAGGGCAGCGTTATTCCAGGTGGAGGCCTCGGATGTCAGCCTCAGCACCACGTGACAGCACATGGTCTCGCCCACCTACAAGCTCTCCAGGCCAATCTGCTGCACGCTGAAGTTTGAGAAGCCCTATATCAGAAGAAAACCTGATGGAAACTCATTTCCCGGGCGAGACCGGTAGTAATAGCACAAGTGTAGCTCTAACTACAGGTTTCCCTGCTTAGCCTAATGCTCCGTGAGCCAGCTTGGCGTGCCAGGAAGAACAGGCATGGGTTCAAAACGCAGATCCAGCAGCAGTTACCAGCTTGGAAACTTTGGGCTAATAATTTCTCTAAGCCTCCTTTATTCCTCGTCCGGAGAATGGAATGTAGTATCTACTTCCTACGGTTCATGTATGAGGTAAGATAACTAAAGTGCGACGCCCCATATCTATACCCAGGAAATGCTCTGAAAATGGCAGCCCCAGTGATTCCTCAGAGCTTCCCAATTTTCTAAAACGCACGTCCTTTTGTATCTTGCTTTACAATATATGAATCTTGAATTCCTTTGGTGGCCAAACTGAGAACAGCTTTCAGAAAGATTAAGGAAGCTATAGTCGTGGATAGCTGGAGTAGTGAGCTATCTAAACAATGCCTAAAGGCATTAAGTTAATACCCATGTGTGGCTCCGGCTCCCAATACTGTCAAAGGTTCCAACCCCAAGGGTGGGGGGAAGTGCTCACTGGAGCAGGGTGGAAATTCACATTTAAGCACTAGCTCTGTTTCTATCTCTAGTCCCTGACTACACCTGGTAAAATGGTTAGCACTGACATGTTTATCAAAAAACATACCCAATCCCATAACCCCAGAGGTGGAGCGGGGATAATGGTGGCGAAAAATCAGCTCTAAGCATAGACCAAATACTGCAATGATGACCCCAGTCCTTTTGGGGCCAAACCAGCCATCTCCAGCCCTATAGCCCTCACATCTCTGCTGTGGCTGAGGCACCCCAATCAGACACCAGGACGCTCAAGGCATAGGCAAAGAAAAGGGAACCCCCCCTTACCCAAAAAAAGAGGAGGAGAAAAAAAAGAAAGGATGTGGGAGAGGAAAAAGGGAACCTCAGGGAACAATGTTGCCATTCCTAAGCAGCCATCAAGTATGCTTTTCAATTAGGAGAAGAGGGTATAGGTAGAATTTAAAGGATTTTTTTAAAAGATAAAGAAAAGAATAATACTAGATCTATCACATAAATTAACACCCCATTAGGACATGTAAGTAGTCACTCTTCGTATCTTCAGTGAATGGGTCCAGGCAGCAAAATGAAAACCTGAGCAGACCTTGTGTTTTCCTTATTCCCTTCAGGATTTGGGGATCTCCACAAAGGCAGTTAGTCTGTTTTGTATGGGGACCTGCTATTTTCTGATCCTTTTACATTTTGGTGCAGAAAATAATTCAAACCCATAAAAACTCCAAAATCAAAGTGGGTTCTCATGTACCTTAACTCTGGCACTGCTACCAAGTTATCTGTTCATGAAAATTAAAAAAGTCTAATAATTATATAAGCAATGAGTATGTAATAAAGAATTCAGAAAATTCAGATATGAATGAGGAAGAAAATAAAACTTACAGTTACTACATCTTTTTGTTCAAAGATATGCATAGATGCATATTTTTAAAAATGTGATTGTACTGAGCACTTTGTATTAAATGCTGTTTTCTTCCCATCATGAACATTTCTTTATGTCATGAAATATTAAAAAAATTATTTTTAGAGGTCTAGTTAGTATTCTAACAGCCTTTACTGTTTGGCATTCATATTGGTTCCAATTTTTTTTGCTACTATAGATAATTCTGTACTGAACATCCTTTAAGTAAGTTCTTGCACACATTTCTATATATTTTTTATATAAATTCCTAGAAGAAGAATTTTTGTTTGCAGGCCCTTGATACATGTAGTCAAATGCCTGGCAGAAAGGGAGTCCCTATTTACACATCCACCAACTCCACAGTCTGTTTCTCTCCTTTCTCACTAACACTGGGTATTATTAATTTCTAAACATTTACCATTTGGGACTTCCCTGGTGGTCCAGCGATTAAGACTCCGCGCTCCCAATGCAGGGGGGCCGGGTTCGAATCCTGGTCAGGGAACTAGATCCTGCATGCTGCAACTAAGACCTGGCCCAGACAAAAACAAATTAATTAATTATTTAATTTTTAAAAGTATTGCCATTTTGATAAGTGAAAAGTACTCTGCTATAATTTTTATTTTTACCAGTGAGGTTGAACATTTTTCATGTCTGTTGGCCACTTGAATTTCTGCTCTTATGAACTGCCTATTTATACCCATTCTTTAGTATCTTTTCTTTTTTGTCATTAAGCTGCAAGAACTTTTATGATAGTAAGAATATAAACAACTTAAAATCATTCTTTCCTAATAAGACTTAAACCCTGAAGTGGTTAATAACATCGTGCATTAAAAAGTGTTTCTTGACAGAGGAGAGGACATGGGGGAGGTAAAGTTTAAATCAGATGAAATAATCTTTGTCACCCAAGCTGACCCCGGAATTCTCTTAAAATCTCTCCCTTTTTAAAACAACAGCAACTACAACAAAGCCAGACAAACCCCATGATGACAGGGTGATCTCTTAGGGTGAGACCTGTGCCTAAGCTACGTAGCCCCCATGCCCTCCCGGGTAATCTTGCGGCAGGACATCACTCGGGCGAGGAGCATTCACGTGGGCACCTACCCACATGGGGCCAGCCCCAGTGGCCACGGGAAGGGCAGGGCGTTTTGCAGAGGTTCTTTTTTGGATTAGATCCAGCAAGTCAGTGGCCCGAACTCTGAGTTCCTGTGTGCCACTTGGCATGAGCTGAGTGGTCCGAAAAACCCACAAAAATGGGATCCACCTCCACCTTCAGGGTGGACAGGACTGAAGAAGATTTCAGGAAGCTACAACACTGCTTGCTCGACTCACTGTTCCAGAGGCAGGGCCTTATCCACCTTTTGGTGTGGCTGCCTGAGGGCTCCCCGGAGAGGCGGGGCACAGACCTGTAAACTCTGGAATCTCCCAGGCAATGAAACACCTCTTCACACACAGTTTGCATCTCGGCATTTGCTAGCAGGAGGAGAAAATGTGGCCGGCCTGGTTGGGAGGGTGGAGGGTGACGACTGATGGGAGGCACGCAACCACCCTGCGCTTGGAGCAAACCCAGGTCACTCACTGCAAGGCAGGTATTCAGGTTGGATGCTTACCATTCACATGGGCTCTGAGTCTGCCAGGGCATACGTCCCGGTTCCGACTCTTTAAAAATAGAACAGGAAGTCCAGAACAGAAGGAAGGCTGCAGCACAGGAGTACAGAATGGAGAGAAAGGGTTTATCTTGTGTGGGGGGGGTCTCCGACTGAGCAAAGGAGCACCTGCTCCAGGTACAGAAAGACATCACAAACAGGTGAATGGAGGCCGGGTATCACGTTGCCTGCCGCGTTTCCATGTTATCTCCAGATTCCAGGATTAGCAAGAACAGACCAGGCTCCAAGGGTCGCCAGGCCCACGAGCCTTACCCACTACAAGAGAGATCTTTCTTTCCTTTGGTAATCAGTAGTTGAAGGACAGGTAAGTGAAAAGAAGCTAAGGAAAGATAAAAAGGAGTGGATGGCTAAGGAGAATGTTTGGTATTTTGGCCTTTTGGGCACTTATCCTGGCCCCCGCCCCCTGGCCATCTCTTCCACGAACAGACCTTGCTTATCCTCTGGGGAACGCCCTTCTCCCACACTCAGTCCACAAGGCGTCCACAGGGTAGACCCTGCCCCACCACTGAGGGCTTGGGAGGCCCTCTCCAGGGAGAGTGGGTAGTTTTTAAAATCATTATCCTAGGCATCTGTGTAAGGCCTTATGGGTTTAAAGAGCTTCCACATACAACATTGCTACCTGGGGCTCTGGGTCGCTCTGGTTTCCTAAACTCATGCAAAACCTTGTCCCTGGGCTCTCTGGTTAGGATTCCAAAGCTCCCTGTGGCACTAACCGAACCCCAGAGAGGGAAGCTAGGAACTTTCACTGTAAGCATCTTGGTCACAAGCGTTTTCACTGCAGAACTAATTAGCTGTAAGGCAATCTTGCCGTAGAATATAACATAACTGGTAGACAGTTTGGTTTGACAGTTAGGTTTGAACTGGTTGACAGTTTGGTTTCATCTCTCCACTGACACGGGACTCTCATTTTTATACCACATAAATCTTAGCCCTCATAATGGTCTATACGGTGACCAGTAGATGTGTGATCTTAAAATAGTGGATGAGAACCACTACGTATATCGACTCAATAGAAAATAGTTCTAAAACTTGTGGGAAGTGTGAAATAAGAGTGTAAAGCTGACTGCAGACTACAAAAAATGATAACATATCAGTCTGAAAATCTTTCACTGATTTGAAGACGCAGAGTTGAACCCATGTTTCCCACAGAACTCTGGAACATGTATCAACGGACATGTGATAGTATACCAAGAACACACAACAGCGGAGAGGTTTTTACAATGCAACACAGAGCTCAGTTACCGATGTGCCTCCTAGTATTTGGAAACTGATACCTCTCTCAACGAAGGAAGAAATTTTAGTGAAAAAGACAAAATGCGTCGCGATGCTGAATGAGGAGACAAATCAACAAGCAAAAAAAAAAGTATAAAATGCTGTGAATGGAAGACTTGGAAGACAAGTGCGTACGTACAACCACAAAATAAAATCAGTTACTTGTGCAGTATTGCCATGAATCTACACACATTTAAAATGTTTTCAAATATTTTGCATTTCACAATAAAGACAAATTTTGTTACTCATTTTTTGTTTCATTATGTGTTTTAATGTTTCTCTTTTGTGTCATTTAATATTGTTATCACAGCCAATTAGTTATGCAGTGAAAATGTTTGCAATGAAAATGCCTACAGCGAAGATGTCTACAGCCATGATGTTTATGGCCAAAATACCAGACACACCAGAGACACACCCTAGGGCTTCTGCTTAAACTGGAGCAGGAGCAAGTACACTGGATACTGGTCAGGGGTCTAGGCCTTCCCAGAAAGGAGGACTAAGTTTAGGAATGATTAGATTACATTTTGGGCAAATCTGACATCTATCTATTTATTTATTAAATTTATTTATTTATGGCTGCGTTGGGTCTCTGTTGCTGCACACAGGCTTCTCATTGCGGTGGCTTCTCTTGTTGTGGAGCACAGGCTCTAGGTGCGCAGGCTTCAGTAGCTGTGGCTCGTGGGCTCGTGGGCTCCAGAGCGCGGGCTCAGTAGTTGTGGTGCACGGGCTCAGTTGCTCCGCGGCACGTGGGATCTTCCCAGACCAGGGCTCGAACCCATGTCCCCTAGCATTGGCAGGCAGATTCTCAACCACTGCGCCACCAGGGAAGTCCCTGGCATCTATTTAAATTGGGGGTGTACCTGGAGCTTATGGTGGCGATGGGAAGAGTTAGGATTTCGTAGCTCCATAGACAGAGGATAGACTAAACCCCACAACTCACAGAAAAAGCAATGG
Organism: Neophocaena asiaeorientalis asiaeorientalis; assembly: GCF_003031525.2. NCBI lineage: Eukaryota > Metazoa > Chordata > Mammalia > Artiodactyla > Phocoenidae > Neophocaena > Neophocaena asiaeorientalis. The sequence goes on from NW_020172179.1 coordinate 107,759, forward strand.
CATAAGGAGTGCACAGTGCTTTTGAAGTAGATTTCTGCTTTTCAGCAAGTGGTAATGAACAGAAAGAGCCACCAGGAAAGGTCTGGCCAAGAATGTGTTCAAAGATTGAGTTGCCAGAGAGCCTAGGAAAGGAGCCTCTCTTCAGCCGTGCCGCAAACTCTGGAGTCTTCCAAAAGCTAGGGTGACTGGATGGTCTCTTAAATGTCTTCTGGCCCTATAACTACCAAAGCCGAATTATATCTTAAGCTATGAGAAACTTGGGGGCATGCGCTGGAATCTAGAACCTGAAATCTACTTCTTTAAATAGTGTGAACACCGCTCCGGAAGCCTGACATACTGATCCTGGTACACGCTTGGACCACAGTTATCCTCAGTGCAGGTGGTTAATTCATTAATACCTGCAGAGTGTACACTTGAACAGGCAGAGCCAACACGGCTCTTTTCTGATTTAGCAACCTGGGCACCTGTTCTTTGCCTCAGAGGAGCTGGTGTCTTTCGGGCATCCACTGGGGAGTCCCAGGGTGTCCTCCACCTGTGTGGCAGAACCAAAGCAGACCCTGGTGGGGCTGCCATGGGCAGCCCTGCCTCCCTCCACTTGGGCAAAGCCCCTTGGCAAAGGCCTCCTATGGCCTTTTCATTCTCTTGGGACCTCAGGCTACAGGAACTTTTCCTCCACACACGTGGTTTCTCTGCCCTTGTTCTGACCCCACAGAAATCCTAAGTGAGGAGACCCTTCACCCACCCAACGGTATGGGCAGCAACGACCACAAGCACCCAAGCCTCTGGGCGCTGAATGGCAGGGCCAGGACGCAGCTTCAGATGTTAGCAGCCTTTCGGCCCTACCTTTCTCTCTGGCCGCTGGGCAGTCAGCTGGCCCCGGGGAGAGAGGACACATACAGAGAGTCACAGGGTGACAGGGCATGGAAGCCACCCCGTATCTCTGACTGCTGATGCCCACCACATCCTCCAGCTTTCCACGAGGGCAACAGAAGAAAGGAGGAACTGAAGGCCCGATTCCCATAAACGTACGGCTAGGGGGAGGGGACCGCAGGACACGGCACCAAACTGCTGTAATGATTCCCGGATCATTCGGCACAATCGGCTTTGAAGCAGCTCATCATTAATAACCATCCTCCGAAGCCACCAAGAGGCCTGCTGCGGGCCAGCTGGAGAGCAGCTAGCCCTTCCCCGCGTATCCTGCTCGCTCTCACATGGCGCATCGCTCACAGCCGCTCCTGCTGGCCTTGCCGTGGGGGGAAGAGGCCTTGTCCCAGAGCTGGGGGTGGGGGATGATGGGGACAGGACATGTGCTGGCACTGACATGGGTGTCGTTCCTCTGTGACCTCATTTTGAAAAAACTGTGAACACCTTAGACCAGAGGGGAGAACCGTCCCAGTGGGGAACTTGGAAGAATTCCCAGGGGCTGGCTTGGCAGCCTCAGCCCACTGCTCTGTCCCGCCAGACACAGTCCACAGGGTCCTGTCTTCCTGTTGGAGGGCTTCTCATCTTGAGACAACATGGCCCGCTATGGCCTTTCCGCAGCTGCCCCTCTCAGATCCAACTCTGACTATTGCACTTTGGGGAGGGAAACTCTCAGGCAAAACTCGTTTTGGAGAAACTTTTTACACTAATGCGAACACGGTAGCCTAACTGATAGTACAATAGGGTCTTTCTCCTAAATCCCTACCTCTAAGCTTGTGTACTCTTGGAACGGACCAGTGTTCCCTCTTTTTAAGAGGAGTGTGTCTGTGTAAGCATGTGTGCCCGCACCTGGGTTCCCAGCTTTGCTTTCACTCTGCTGCGTGTCCCAAAGGTAATGGTCACGGTTAGTGGTGATTCTGCTTCATCACACAAGTCTTCATAATGACTTCAAAATGTATTTTAGGGCTTCCCTGGTGGCGCAGTGGTTGAGAGTCCGCCTGCCGATGCAGGGGACACGGGTTCATGCCCCAGTCCGGGAGGATCCCACATGCCGCGGAGTGGCTGGGCTCGTGAGCCATGGCCGCTGAGCCTGCGCGTCCGGAGCCTGTGCTCCGCAACGGGAGAGGCCACAGCAGTGAGAGGCCCGCGTACCGCAAAAAAAAACAAAAACAAAAACAAAATGCATTTTAATTCAGTAACGGACACTGACCTACCCTCAGACATTAGGAAGACGGAGCTGGGAGGGAGACAGACAGAGGGAGCACGTGCGCATGCCTGCAGACGCACACATATTTGCAGTTGGGTCTATATTAAGAAGATATAGAACTACTTCTAGTTTTCCAGCATCGTGGCCCCAGATATTCTTGCTCTTTGGCTGCATGAAATGGGGTATATAATTTTGTGTTGGGGTGTCCTCGAAACAGGGGGCTAAGAGGGCTCAGGGTTACACAAACCTGGGTTTGAATCCCGATTCTGCCACTTGCTAGCTGTTGGTCTTTGAGCAAGTTCCTTTCCTCTCTGTGCCTCAGTTTCCTCATCTACCGATTGGGAATAATGAGGGTCCTTCTGCAAAGCATTGCTGTGATGACTAAATAAGTTAACATACACAGTGCACTTAGAAATTTTCCTGGCACATCGTATGTGTTCAATAAATATTTGGTATTATCTGTATTGTTATTTAACAAATAGCAGATGGTATTATTATAAATAAAAAGGGGTGGGAAGTTGGACTGAATCATACCTCAGGTCTTTTGCTGCTCTAAATTCCCACAATTTTATGATATTTTTTATGGAAGATTCAATGGCTCCTTTGAAGGAAAACGCCAGCCAGAGGGAAAGAGGCCACAGAGAACTCAGGACGAGGCTGCTCATCCACGTCCCGGACCTTGTAAATGCTTTTGGTGGTAAAGCCCATGTGTTTCAGGTTGGCATAAACCAGGATGGCCTCCAGCCCTGTAGCTCCCTCCCTGGGAATGCTGCAGAGGCAGGAGGTCAAAACTCTTTTCGTTTGGCCTGTTTGTAGATTCTAGCTCCAACCAAAAGCTGCAGCTCCATTATGCTGGGCTGTTTAGCTGGGCCCTGGGGTTAGAGCTAACAGGCTTCATGTGTCCACTCCGCCACTGAGCTATTCTACTGGCTGCCCGTAGAGTAGCTGAGTGTCCAGGCACACACAAAAACTGTTAGAACGAATAACTTTAGTAAAGTTGCAGGATCAATACACAAAAATCTGCTGTGTTTCTATATACTAATAATGAACTATCAGAAAGAGAAATTAAGAAAACAATTCCATTGACAATTGCATCAAAAAGAATAAAATAGCTAGGGATGCATTTAACCAAGGAGGTGAAAGACCAATATATTGAAAACAACAAAACAAGTGAAAGAAATTGAAGAAGACACAAATAAATGGAAAGGTACTCCACGCTCATGGATTGGAAGAATTTGTATCGTTAAAATGTCCATACCACCCAAAGCAATCTAAAGATTCAATGCAATCTGTATCAGAATTCAATGGCATTTTTCACAGAAATAGAACAGTCCCAAAATTTGTATAAAACCGTAAAAGAACCCGAATAGCCAAACTAATCCTGAGAAGGAAGAACAAAGAGGAGAAGTATCATGCTCCATAACGAAAACATAAAAACAGATACATGCCTCGACTGAACAGAACAGAGAGCCTAGAAAGAAACTCATGCATATGCAGTCGATTAACTTATGACAAAAGGGCCAAGAATATACAGTGGGGAAAGGAGAGTCTCTTCAATAAATGGTGTTGGGACAACCAGACAGCAACATGCAAAAGAATGAAATGCCACCACTTACACCATCCATAAAAATTAACATAAAACGGATTAAAGATGTGAATGTTATCCCTGAAGCCATAAAAGCCCTAGAAGAAAACATAGGCGGTAATCTCCTTGACATAGGTCTCGGTGATGATTTCTTGAATCTGACACCAAAAGCAAAAGCAACAAAGGCAAAAATTAAAAAGTTGGACTACATCAAACTAAAAAGTTTGCACAAGCAAAGGAAATCATCAACAGAATAAAAAGGCAACTTGCTGAATGGGGAAAATATTTGTAAATCACATATATATGATAATGGGTTAATATCCAAAATACATAAAGAACACATATAACTCAATAGCAGAAAAACAAATAACCTGATTAAAAGATGGACAGAGGATCTGAATAGACATTTTTCCAACGAAGACATACATATGGCCAACAGGTACATGAAAAGATTCTCTACCTAATTCATCACCAGTGAAATGCAAATCAAAACCGCAATGAGGGATCACCTTACACCTGGCTATTATCAAAAAGACAACAAATAACAAGTGCAGGTGAGGATGTGGAGAAGAGAGAACCCTTGTGAACTGCTGATGCAGCCACTATGGAAAACAGTGTGGAGGTTCCTCAAAAGACTAAAAATAGAACTATCATGTGATCCAGCAATTCCACTTCTGGGTATTTATCTGAAGAAAACAAAAACACTAACTTGAAAAGATATATGCACCCCCATGTTCACTGCAACATGATTTACAATAGCCAAGATATGGAAACAACCCTAAGTGTCCATCAATAGAAAAATGGATAAGGAAATTGTGGTATGTATATATACCATTATATATATATAAATAATGAGATAAGAATGAAATCTTGCCAGCTGCAACAACATGGATGGATCTTGAGGGCATTATGCTAAGTGAAATAAGTCGAAGACAAATACCACATGATCTCTCATATATATGGAATAAAATATAAATATGTATACACACACACACACACACACACACACACCCCAAACTCACAAATGCAGAGAACAGATTGGTGGTTGCCAGAGGTGGGGGGTAGATAAATGGGTGAATTGTTTTTGTTTTGTTTTTTTCTAGTTTAAGTAAAGAGAATTAAAAAGATTTTTAAAAAATTTGTCCCACTGGCACTTGACTTCGCTGCAAAGCCGGGAGGAACAGGAGAAGGGATACTTGTCAAAAAGCCTAGATTTGGGGGGCTTCCCTGGTGGCACAGTGCTTAAGAGTCCGCCTGCCGATGCAGGGGACGCCAGTTCGTGCCCCGGTCCGGGAAGATCCCACATGCTGCGGAGCGGCTGAGCCCGTGAGCCACAGCCGCTGAGCCTGCGCGTCCGGAGCCTGTGCTCTGCAACGGGAGAGGTCACAACGGTGAGAGGCCCGCGTACCGCCAAAAAAAAAAAGGCTGTATTTTGGAAGTGAAAGTGATTGCTCAATGAGGGACTGGATCTTCCTTTGATAGGAACAGAATATTTGGGTTTAAAGCCTTCTCTTTCAAGAGAACCAAAAGACGGGGTGTATTAGTTCCCTAGGGCTGCTGGAACAAAGTACCACAAACTGGGTGTCTTAAAGCAACAGGAATTTATTTTTTCATAGTTCAATAGGCCAGAGGTCTGAAAGCAAATTGTTGGCAGGGTTGGTTCCCTCCGGGAGAATCTGTTCCAGGTCTCTCTCTTAGTTTCTGGTGTCACCGACCATCCTTGCCAGTCCTTGGCTTGGGGCTGCCCCACTCCAGTCTCTGCCTCTGGGTTCACATGGCCCTCTCTACCGTGTGCCTCTGTCCAAACCTTTCTCTCCTTTCTCTTGGGCTTACAGCCCACCTCATTCCAACACAGCCTCGTCTTAACTCAACTGTGTCTGCACATGCTATTTCCAAATCAGGTCACATTCTTGGGTAGGAGTGGGGAGGATTTAAGCATATTTTTTAGGGTGCACAGTTCAATCCACTACCCAGGACAAACAAGATTCAGAATACAGCGCTGAGGAGAAAAGAAAGAGAGAGTTTACTGTTTGGCCAGTGATCAAACAAGAGAAATCCCCTCCGCCCTGAGAAAAGCTAGAAAATAAAAGTGGAAGCAAGCAGATCCTGACTATCTCTGTACTCCCCACTCCGGAGGCATCTGTGGCAAATTACAGGACCACTGGGAGAATGAACCCCCATAATTAGTATGCAATGAAAGCTGCTCCAGAAACCTTACAAAGAAAATCTTTTTTTTTTTTTTAATTCTTCCTCACCTCGTCCTCAGATGGCACTGTCTCTGCCTTCCCACACTTGACAGGTTATGTGAGTGGAGCCCTCTTTGGAGGAATCTGCTCTTGGAATGTGAAGCACATACCTGATTCTGAGTAATCGGAATGGGGACACAGTGAGCAACTTTTTAATTGAAATTTTCCATTTCTAGTGAACTAGCAGCATAGCAAGTTATTAGCTTGTACACCTCCATCCTAACTCCCAACCATCTAGGAAATCATTCCAGGAGCAAAGAAGGCTGTGAGAGTGAAGCTGGGGGTGGTGCACACCTGGCACGCGTGGAAGGACTGAATCCACTGTTCATATTATTTTAGGATGCTTAACAAACCCCTGGTCCTCCAGGTAGCACAGAAAGTGCCTCACTCGCTATGTAGTGGGACCAAACCAAGCCTGAGCCGAGGGTCAAGGCCATGGCTGGTGGAGATGGTGTGAGCAAACCCAGGGCAGCAGCATGCCACCCTCACCTCTGTCCCCTTGGTGCCGGGCTTCATGCCTGCCGTCTGACATGCAATCAACCAAACAGGAAATGAAGGTTCAGAGATGCAGTGGCCAACTCTACAGATGCATTCTGGGCATTTCCAACCTGCCCAATTAACTGGATGGCAAAAAGGCATCCCAGTGCCCAGCTCTTAGCAGATGATCCCACATGATGGCTGAATGAATGAACTCAGGAGCACATGCGAGGCCAGGAAGAATCTCACCTTGCATCTGCCATCGTGGTGGTCCTTCTGTGCTCCGGCACCCCAGGCCCCTGTCAACCAAACCAGGACCTCCTGCAGGTTCATACAATTGCTGTAGCGTCTACTTAGAATCAGTGACTGAGAGTGGGTATACCACTATACCACAATGCCCCTCCTCTAATAAATTAACTACTAACATTTTAGAAACACTTGAAATCATCACAGCATGAGGTTCTTTTAAATAACACACAATGAGTCTGATCCCCTAGTTACTATTCTCTAGGGAGAACCATTAAGACAAATTGAAAACTAGCAATCTGATCCTCTTCTCTGTCCCATTCAGCCACAATATAAAATGAGAATTTTTTTTTCTAGCTTGAGTATACTGATGGGTAATTTGACAGTAGCTGTTAACAATTAAAATGTGCATCTCTTATGCTTCAGCAATTCCTGGAGAAACACTTGCATATGTACAAGGATGTTCCTGCAGCACTGCTGGTAACAGTAGGGGGAAAAGTCTATAGAATGAAATTCATGAGGCACAAAGCCATACACAGACCTGAAAGACATCCAAGTTGAATGGTTTGGAGAATATCAAGTTGCAGAACTTATGTATGATACCATTTATGTTCAAACATATACAGCAATTAGTCATTTTCTATGGGTATATATATATATATATATATATATGGATATAAATGCAAGAGAAAAGCGTGCACAGACACATCCCAGATGGAAGAATAGTGTTTACCACTAGAAGAGGAGCTTGGCTTGGAGTAATATTAAAGGGGACTTTAACTTGTATTAATGTATTACTTGTATAATGTAAGAATTACTTAAAAAAAAACCTCAAGAAAATAAAATGAAGTATGGGGCTTCCCTGGTGGCGCAGTGGTTGAGAGTCCACCTGCCGATGCAGGGGACACGGGTTCGTGCCCCGGTCCAGGAAGATCCCACACGCTGCGGAGCGGCTGGGCCCGTGAGCCACGGCCGCTGAGCCTGCGCGTCCGAAGCCTGTGCTCCACAACGGGAGAGGCCACAACAGTGAGAGGCCCGTGTACCGCAAAAAAAAAATTAAAGTATGATGGTACTACTTTGTTTCTCATGGTGGTTGTTCTCTGTGAATTTATTATCTAAGATAAATTGATATATTTTCTGACATAAAATGTAAATTAAAGTGTGCCCTTAGGTCTCAGGAAGGAATGCAGATGGTGACAAGAGACGCTAACTGTATTACAAATGTATGAAACCAACCTCATTGAAAAGGGTTGGGGAGAAGTGCTGACCTAAGTAACTTTGGAAATGAGTCGGTAAGACTAAGGGTACATCAGTACTGCACTCTCACTGATAGAGCTGTTTCCCATTTGTACAGATAAGCAAGGGGAAGAGGCTGGAAGAATCCATATGGTAATAGATTAGAGCTGGAGACATCAGCATGCACTCATGTTTACCTCAATACAGGTACAGGTGGTTACTTACAGAAATATGTATAGATACGTATATATACACAGGTTCGTATACACACACATATTTTCTTGCTCTGTCAGCTGAGAGGGCCTAGAAGTAACAATACTCCAGTAGCAATGGATATTGGTTTCAAATACCATTCTTCAATCAAAGGAACCAGGACTCCTTGGAGAAATGGCTGATTTTAGCTAGGAAGGGGCAAGATATACAAGAGAGCCTGGGGTATCTTGTAGTGCCAGAAAGTAAAGAATTGCTCAAAAAATAAAAAAAACCCTACAATAATGGATGGATTTCAAAAGGACCCAGGAGCCAACTGAAAGAGCACCCAATGGCCAAAGCTGGAACAATTTGAGTAAAAAAAATAAAGCAGTATTGGATTTGCATCCCAAATATAAAGACCTATGAGTCCATATTGATATAAAGAAATAAGTGAATAAAAAATAAATGGGGGAGAAAGAGATTTCCTTTTCAGAAGAATTCCAAGGAATATAAGTAGATACTCCATCCTTAATGAAGGAGAGCACACTTTCCATCCCTTAAGTGTGCACGTCCTTCCAAAGAGTATTGTATAGAAAAGGGGACAGTGGAGAAACTTGACAAACATACTTCAGCCAAGTGCCCCAGGGCAACATCAATAGTGATCAACCATGCTCACAGTGTGATGCTGATGACGCGAGGGAAGGGCACCTCTGTGGTCTTCACCCCTAAGACCCACAGCCCAAGTCTAATCGTGAGAAAAAATACCAGACACATTTCTACAGAGGGGCTTTCTAAAACTACCTAGCCAGTACTCCTCAAATCCGTCAAGGTCACCAAAAGCAAGAAGTGCATAGCCGAGAGGAGTCTACGGAGACTGAATGTGATGCGGTGTCCTGGCTGGGATCCTGAAGCAGAAAGACATTAGGGAAAACGAAGGAAACTGAGATAAACTATGGACTGTAGTTAATAATTGTGGATCAGTATTGGTTCAATAAGTGTAAAGTATACCATACTAGTGTAAATGTCAGTAACGGGAAACCGGCTGCAGGGTAGGTGGGAACTCTCTGTACTATCTTCTCAGTATTTCTGTAAGTCCAGAACTGTCCTAGAAAATAAAGTCTATTAGAAAAAAAGTGTTCCTTTAATGTATACATTACTTCCTATTCTTTCTTTTTCGTTGTTTTCGCTGCGTTGGGTCTTTGTTGCTGTGCGCAGGCTCTCTCTAGTTGTGGCGAGCGGGGGCTACTCTTCGTTGCGGTGCGCGGGCTTCTCATTGCGGTGGCTTCTCTTGTTGCGGAGCACGGGCTCTAGGTGCACGGGCTTCAGTAGTTGCAACGTGTGGGCTCAGTAGCTGTGGCTCACGGGCTCTAGAGCACAGGCTCAGTAGTTGTGGCGCATGGGCTTAGCTGCTCCACGGCATGTGGGATCTTCCCAGACCAGGGATCAAACCTGTGTCCCCTGCATTGGCAGGCAGATTCTTAACCACTGCACCACCAGGGAAGTCCCCCTTTCTTTCTTTAAAAAAAAAAAAAAAAAAAAATCCAAAATCTACGTACTGATTTCAAATTTACAAGGATAGATCAAGGGATTTTTAACTTGAGAGAGATTTTAGGACTAGGAGGCCAACCAGCTTAGACTACAGCTGGAATGAATTTGTAGTTTGATTAAGTAGTTTGGGGCACTTGACCCCCAAGGTCTTTGCAGCACTCGGTGATGCCCGCCGAGGTCTTGGCAAACCATGTGTGCACCTTCCCTAGAATGAGCATTTGTAAGTCAATGCGAGCCAACTAGAGCCGGCGTTGGGTGGGGGTAGGGTCACTGCGGCCTCGTGTGTAACTCTCGTTTACCCTGTCTGCCTCCTGACTCATCCCACTAGCTGCTGGTTTATTTTTATTTTTAATTTTTTTGGCCATGCCTCATGGCATGTGGGTCTTTGTTCCCTGACCAGGGACTGAACCTGCGCCCCCGGCATTAGAAGCCTGGAGTCTTAACCACTGGACCCCCAGGGTAGTCCCTAGCTGCTGGTTCAGATGTGGGCAATAGCTGGTGAGAGAGCTAGAGCAGGGAAGGCCTGTGGAGACCCATCACTCTTCCGCTCAAAATCCTTTAATCTCCTGGAACTGTCTGCCACGTTTACTCCCCGCCAGTCACACTGGGCTCCTAGCTGTTCCTCAAACCCGCCAAGCACGCTCCTGCCTCAGCACCTTTGCACCTGCCGTTTCCTCTGCCTGGAATGCTCTTCCCCTGGAAAACCTCATGACTCGTCCCCACCACTTCTTTTGGGTCTCTGCTCAAATGTCACAGTATCAGAGAGACCTTCATGGCTAAAATAGCAACCCGTTCATCATCACTCTCTTTCCCCTCGCTGGCTTAATTTTGCTTTCTCCGTACTAATATGTTGTCGATTTAGTTGTTTATTATCTGTCATTTCCAAATAGAAGGTGATTTTGATGAGAGCAGAGACTTTACCTTTTTTTGTTTACTGTTATATCACTCACACCTAGAATAGAAACTAGTACTCAGCAGGCACTGAATAGTATCTGTTGAATGAATACATGAACAAATGGGAGACTTTTATAATAATATGGTGAAATCTGGTGAATGATATGTTGATAAAGAATAATAATTACAGTTACATTGTATTTCTCAGCTCCTTCTATTCTTTAAAGCTTAGAAAGTTAACCTTCTTCACAAACTCTTGTCTTGGTACAATAGTATATGCAGACATAAGTGGATTATTCATTCAACAAATATTTATTGAGTGGGTCCTATACATCAAAGCACAATGGTAGGCATCACAGGTACAAAGGTGAATAAGACCCAATTTCCGACTTCCAGGAGCTCCATTCACTCATGCATGCATGCATCCATCCATCCATCCACTCACCCACCCAATCCTTTTGAGGCCCTGCTAGGGGTCAGACATTGCATGTCTAAGCAGTATTAGGTATATCACGTTGTCTTTCTCTCTGGATTGTTAACCCTCCTAATAGCAGAGAACTGAATAATTTAGCTGTAGCTCTGCCACTGACTAATTATTTGACCTTGAAAAATCATTTGACCCTGAAAAATCATAATTCTCTGAGTATTAGTTTCCTCGTCTGTAAACAAGGGTTTGAGACCCCTTGACAGCCTGCCTCACAGCACTGCTGGGAATGTCAAATGAGATGATCCAAAAATAAATGTGCTTTCTACACCATGAAGTACTAAACTCATGGAAGGGATTCTCAGCCAGTAAATGTTAAAAACAAAACAAAAACCCAAACAAACAAAACCAAACCTCAAACTGAACCCTTTGCTCAGACCATTTCTCAGGGGCCACACACATCACTCAAAAATTCTATGGTTAGACAAAATTCAGAATAGGCAGCCCAACTCCTGTTAAGGTAATCCTTTGCAGATTAAGTAGAACATCAGTAATCTTTGGTTAACATCTGATTCAAGCACGTACCAGCTCTTCCCACCCTCGTCCCCTCCAGCTGGTGGTCTGTTGTCTATTGTGTGCTGTTCTGAAGCTTTAGCAGCCCTCAGTCTCCTTTTATTTATTTTTTTTAAAACCTTGACTTGTATATATGTCCATGCCACTCTCTCACTTTGTCACTACCAAATGTAAAATAGATAGCTAGTGGGAAGCAGCCGCACAGCACAGGGAGATCAGCTCGGTGGTTTGTGACCACCTAGAGAGGTGGGACAAGGAGGGTGGGAGGGAGGGAGATGCAAGAGGGAAGAGATATGGGAACATATGTATATGTATAACTGATTCACTTTGTTATGAAGCAGAAACTAACACACCATTGTAAAGCAATTATACTCCAATAAAGATGTTAAAAAAAAAAAACAACAACCTTGACTTGGCTGGCTCTGGAGTTTCTTATAAGATGGAGCTTGTTAGTAAATGAAAGTGTTTCCTGAATGTTGACATATAATCATCATTGACCAGTCCAGGCCCTCTACAAAGGGAAGATATTGTAAGTCTTCCAAAGTCTAATCAAAGTGAATAAGCAGAGAGATTGGGGGTGGGTGGGGTAGGAAGGAGGGGAGAGAATATGAGACAAAGCACGGAGGCAATAGAGCAAGCAGAGAGAGGATACCTATGAGAACAGCCTGCCTAGAGCCATGACTGCATTTCTCCGTAAGCTCTGGAATTTCCTACTGTCCTATTTGTGCTCTCTCTTCCTGATGGGGTACATGACATTGTCAGCATTAACTGAAAAGGTGGAAGCTTTCAGACAGAGCTGGTAAATTTATTCTGTGGAAACAAAGACTCACCCTTCCTCTGTGTTCTCACCTATAAAGGCTAAAACAGTTTCAAATTAAATACCTAGAAGAAATTCTTTTTCCCTCAGCCTCTTTCCTCCTAGATCCGCATGTCCTGGGCTACAATTACAACATCTATAATAATAACGATAGTATCCGCTGGCTTCCCTTCATAGAGCACTTGCTCTGAGCCAGGCATGGTGCTAAGCATTGTAACAGGCGTTGCCAACTGCCAGTGGCCCGGGAGGCTTCTCTGCACTGAGGTTCTGTCCCTCTTTGGGGACTTTCCTCCATTTATTTCAGAGTCCGGAACCATCTGCCAGTTATGTGCCCATGGAAGCTCAGCCCTGTCAACATGCTGTCTCCCCTTGTATCCTCTTCTTTTTTTCTTATGGAAAATATTGAAACATACAAAAAGAGAACAGTACAACAAACGCCCATGTGCCCACTACCCAGTTTCGACAATTAATATTTTGCCAATTCTATTTCATCTATTCCCAAATCCCAACTGTTCCTTTTAGGGAGTATTCTAAAGCAAACACCAGACATTGCACCATTTCATCACCAGCCCTTGGCATTTCTCATCTTTTCTTTCCCTTTGTTTAATGATGTAGTGATTCTGAGAGCCCAGTGGGATTTCCTGCTGGGGATGGAGGTGGCGTGGTATACACAGGGATAGTTGTGTTGCTCCTGTATTTGTGGGGTTTTGTTGTTGTTGTTGTTTGGTTTTGGCTGCACTATGCGGCTTGTGGGATTTTAGTTCCCTGACCAGGGATTGAGTCCAGGGCCTCGGCAGTGAGCGTACGGAGTCCTAACCACTGGTCCGCCAGGGAATTCCCTGCATTGCTCCTATATTAATTAACCAAACCTAAGCCAACGATCTACTCATTTGTTCCTTTTTTATATTGTCTTATGGTAAGAATGGTTCAAGTTGCCCTACTATTAATTATTGAAGCAAGGGACAGAAACAAGATTTACATTTAAGACTGGGGCTGAAGACAGATGATAAAACTAACAGGGTGGTCTTAGGTTCTGAGGAGGATGGGTGGTCGAAAGGGACCCCAGAGTCCCGGTCGGGAAACCCCGACTACTGAAGAAATGGGAGCCGGCATCCCTCTCTCTTCCGTGGCGCTTACAGGACGGTCTGGTGAGGTTTCAGCCGCGTGGCGTTACAGTGCTGTGCACGCTGGTACCAAACCCAGGAACTGGGAACGGATGAAAGAGGAGAGCTAAAAACGTGGATCAATGGTGCGCACACACTGTTAACTATTTATTCACGGGACTGCTAACCACGTGGGCTCAATGACCTTCCAGCACAATCATGAACAGGTCATTAAAATCTCACTGGATTCCAGAGGTTAAAACTCTCTGTGGGCTTTCTTGGCCTTCCTTTGCCACAGGTGAGGTTGCTGGCTCAGGACTCACAAATACCAGCGGTCTTGCTCCTGGCTAGGGCTTTGGTCTCTGAGGACAGGACACTTGCGGCTTTGTGGAACCCCTTAGGCTCTGACGGAAGGCTTGGCATGTCTGTGGCCAACGGTTGCCTCTTCTAGCTCTGGTCACTTCAAAGGATTGGTGGAAAGTCTCTCCTCCCTCTGCTGCTGGGCAGGGCTGGCTTGGAACCATAAACCAGGCTTGCGCATTTATGATTTCTAGTTACCTTAAGGGGTGGTTCTGGGGAGCTGGAAAACGTATCCATGGCCCAGCCCTTCCCCAGGCTAATGAGATCAGGATCTCTGGGAGTGGGGCCTGTTGCTGCTTAGGTGATCCTTACATGCATCCAGGTGGAGACCTACTGCTAAAGGGAGAGCATGTCGTGTACAATGACTCTTGCTTTCTTCCCCGTCTTTCTTTGTTAGGGTCATTTTTTTCCTCAAAGCTTTTGAGATAGAAGAGACATTTGCTTTTTAGGTTTGAATATTCAGGTCATGTTGGCTTCATAAAACGAATCGAGGGAAATTTTCATCTTATTCTAGGGGCTGAAATAGTTTGAATAAGAAAGGCTATACCTGTTTTTTGAAGACTACATAGTATTCAGTTACAAGACCATGAAGGCTTTTAAAAAGCATATCTTTTTATTAAACTCTATCTAAAGTGTTCTATGGTTATTGGTCTGTTCAGGTGTTCTACCTCTTTGGGGGCGATTTTGATAATTTATATTTTGCTAGGAAATTCTCCATTTCCTCTAGTTTTTCAAATTTATTGCCATAGATTTTCACATACAATGCTTTTATAATCCTTTTACTCCTTTCCAAATTGGTAATTATTGAATACATTTTCTTTCTCATTCCAACGTGGCAGACCGTGAGCTTTTCCAACTTCCTCCGTTGTAATAATAGCTAATGCTTGTCGATCACTGACGCTGTACTAGACACACAGTTCTGCTTTACTTGTACTAATTCATTTAACCTTCATGACAACTCAATGAAATAGGGACTCTTATGACCCTCATGTTACAGGTGAACCCCTCACCTTTGGGTGTACAGAGAAGTTAGGCAACTTGCCACTAGGTCACATAGCAGCATGCAGCTTTCTCTGCTGTCTACCCACGTGTGTGTGTGTGTGTGTGTGTGTGTGTGTGTGTGTGTGAGTTTAGACACAGCCTATCATTTGAGTATATTATTCTTGAGTTAAGAATTAAGGGGGAGGGTGAAAGAATAACAACCATGTGGGAGCTGTGGGTTCCTGCTCAAAGCTCTTAACTAGGCCATATGGTCTTTTTTTTTTTTTTGCGGTATGCGGGCCTCTCACTGTTGTGGCCTCTCCCGTTGCAGCGCACAGGCTCCGGACGCGCAGGCTCAGCGGCCATGGCTCACGGTCCCAGCCGCTCCGCGGCATGTGGGATCTTCCCGGACCGGAACACGAACCCGTGTCCCCTGCATCGGCAGGCGGACTCACAACCACTGCGCCACCAGGGAAGCCAGGCATATGGTCTTTTAAGAGTTCTGTGGCTGGAAGGTGACAAGATTCCACTGGCAGAGTGGCCCAGAGGCTCCGGGCTGTGAGCCCCAATGATTAGATGCGCTCTGTGCTATGTGACCCTTTTGGTGACTTGGTCCAAGGTCACTTAACTGCCCTGAATACTCACTCAGATGATGAGAAAAGCTTGCATCAACACTGCAAGGTGGACAAGAGGAGGTATGAAGAAAATAACTGCAACTACTTGAAAGAGGGGAGTGGTCGCAACATTCTACTCAGAGCAGCGACACATTGTGCAACTTTTGTATGAAAAGATATATTTAAAAGACCTTCCAGGACTGGCTCTCTATTCCTTCCAGAATAAAATCTGAACTCTTTAGTGTGGGCTTCAAGGATTTCCACCACCTGGCATCAACTGACGTGCTAAGCCAATCAGCTACTGCTCTCTGCAGGCACCCCTGCAGCATCAGTCAGACTGAACCGCGGGCTGTGGATGGTCTTGTGTGTCTGTCTCTGTGCCTTTGCCCATGCTGTTCCCACCACCAGGTATGGATTCTCTTTGTCTCTGGAGGATCCAGATTGGATGAATACTTCAAGTTCTAGCATGTCATAATACTGTTTTCAATTCTCTCCTCCTATAAGTAAATTATATCAGCACTGACCTACAGCTTACCATGAGCGCCAGCACTTCATATTTGTTAACTCATTTAACCTACAAAACAACCCTATGAATTATGGACTACTCTTGTCCCTATTTTAGAACTGGGGAAACTGAGGCTCAGTAAATTGTCCAAGTCCACACAGCTAGGAGCAGAGCTTGGATTTGAACCAGGCCACGTGGCTTCGTGCTCTTAACCCCTCTGGGTAGTACGTGTGCCTCTCAGCAAGCGCTAGTTATAGTGACCTTGGCACTTGCCTTACCTCCCCTACAGAACAGCAAGCTCCCCCAGGAAAGGCTATGGATGTGGGCCTGCTGTCCCTTTAGAGGTGCCCTGATTATTTGCTGATGGATGGAGTTAAGCCAGGGCTGTTGGTGGCATTGCCCCCTTTATCAGGAACCTTTCAGAGAAAAGTGCAGGTCTAGGTGGATGGGTTGGCGAGGGCAAGGGGGAAGAATCTGGAACCAAGGTCCTTGCTGTTGAGATACTTAGAAGTGTGGGTAGGGAGGCCAACCTCTGATAAATGACACAGTGGAAAATCACTGCGGAAGAGTAAGCAAATGCAAATCCATGGAGTACAAACTGAGGCAGGCAAGGGAGGTGCTGGCAGAGGTGGGGAAGCCTGCAGGTTCTTGAGGACCTGGGGCCATACCTAAGGCCCTGCTACACAAAGTGTGGTCCCCAGACCAGCAACAATGGGGAAGCCTGTTTTGAAACGCAGAATAATCTCAAAGCCCCACCCAGACCTTGGAAGCAGAGTCTGCATTTTAGCAAGACCCTCAGGGGAGTCATATGCATGTTAAAGTTTGAGAGGCACACCTGGAAGGCCAGATACTCAGGCCCACCCCCAGAGGCTGTAACTTAATTGGTTTGGGGTGGGGCCAGGGCATCCATATTTTTAAAAACCTTTTCAGGTAATTTTATTGCAAGTATTCTGGGTCAGGACCTCAGCTTAGGCTTTCCCTGGAGACCTGTGGAATGGAAAGATAGAATAGAGGAGGGCAAGGGACGGAGAATCCCAGCTCTGCCACTAAGGAGCTATGTGACCTTGGGCACACCACTCAATGTCAAATGAAGAAAGTGGTTTAGATCTGTGGTTCCCGAAACTCAGAATCAGAAAATACACATTCTCGGATCAAGTGAATTTTTTTTTTTTTTTTTTTTTTTTTTTTTTTTTGAGGGGCACGAACCTGTGTCCCCTGCATCGGCAGGTGGACTCTCAACCACTGTGCCACCAGGGAAGCCCCAAGTGAATTTTAATTTGTGGGCCTGGGCCTGAAGATCCGGCATTTTAAACAAATTTCCTAAGGGGCTCCTCATGCAGCTGCGGGGCACCAGTTTTGGGGGTCAGTGGAACAGATGACCTCTAGGTCTCTTGCTCTAACATTCTATGCCCTTGGAGGAGCATTTTGCTCCAAGTTCTGAAAGCAGTGATAAGTACATGTCAGTACAGGGCAGCTGAAACACTTTTTGTCTGCACTGTAACTCATGGTAAGAAATATAAGTGCTTTTCACGGAGATCCTATATATAAACACACACACATATATATAATATATATATATAATTTCCAAAACGGAAATTTCATAGAACATTGCTTTCCCTTACTATGTGGCCTACTCTATTTTCTCTTTTCTCCTCTATTTTATTTTTGAATGCATCGCTCTATTGATTTCATGATCTACTACCGGGTCTACTATCTGTGAGAGAAGGATGATGACTTTGCCAGGGCCAGAAAGCCAGAACCTGTAAGCATCGTCTGGTAGGGGACATCCAGCTCCATGACGACCAGTCTAGCCCATGAAGGACCCAAGGGGCAGCGGATCACAAAGCGTGACACTACAAGAAAAGGGCATTGGTTGGGGAAGTCAGAAGTAAGAAAAGGGGTTAGTGGAAGGCCAGCGGAGTTTAGCGATAACCACAGAGGCAATGTGCATCACTTTAGCTTCTAGACCAGAGAGGATCACAGGACATTTACAGCGGTGGTTCTCAACGCTGGAAATACATCAGAATTACCTGGAGCGCTCTTGCAAAATAGGGGTACCCAGGCCCTACTCCCAGAGACATCAAACTTCCAAGCCAAAGTTCTGCCAAGTGATTAGACTCTGCCTCTGAGATGGAAAACAACTGATTTATGAGTTAAAGAGGCAGGGTCATTCCAACAAGGGCCTAATTTCCAAAATATATAAATAGCTCATGAAATTCAATAACAAAAAAAACAAACAACCCAATCAAAAAATGGGCAGAAGGCCTAAATAGACATTTCTCCAAAGAAGACACACAGATGGCCAATAGGCACAGGAAAAGATGCTTATCATTGCTCACTGTCAGAGAAATGCAAATCAAAACTACAATGAGGTATCACTTCACACCGGTCAGAATGGCCATTGTTAAAAAGTCTACAAATAACAAATGCTGGAGGGGGTGTGGAGACAAGGGACCCCTCCTACACTGTTGGTGGGAATGTAAATTGGTGTAACCACTATGGTAAACAGTATGGAGGCTCCTCAAAAAACTAAAAACAGAGTTGCCATATGATCCAGCAATCCCACTCCTGGGCATATATCCAGACAAAACTATACTTTAAAAAGATACATGCACCCCTGTGTTCATAGCAGCACTATTCACAATAGCCAAGACATGGAAGCAGCCTAAATGTCCATCGACAGATAAATGGATAAAGAAGATGTAGTAATATATACAATGGAAAACTACTCAGCCATAAAAAAGAATGAAATAATGCCATTGGCAGCAACATGGATGGACCTAGAGATTCTCGTACTAAGCAAAGTAAGTCAGAAAGAGAAAGGCAAATACCATATGATATCACTTATACGTGGAATTTAAAATATGACATAAATGAACTTATCCATGAAACAGAAACAGCCTTACAGACATAGAGAACAGACTTGTGGTTGCCAAGGGGGAGGGAGGGTGGGAGAGGGATGGATTGGGAGTTTGGGATTAGCAGATATAAATTATTATCTATAGAACTGATTAACAAGGTCCTACTGTATAGTACAGGGAACTATATTCAGTATCCTGTGATAAACCATGATGGAAAAGAAAAAAAAAAAGGAGGCAGGGTCACTTAATACAAAACTGTGGGTCCTTTCATTTCTTAATTAAGAGGTTTCCTGTCTGTGAAATGGGGATACCAACACCTGCTTTAGCAGTTCATCGTGAGGATTAAACAAGATAAAGTGAGCTTCACTGTGAATCCAACTCCCTCAGTGGACTAACGAGAACACTAAGCTCCAGAGAGGCAGGTGCAAGCTCACAGCTGGGCAGCAGCAGAGCGGAGATGAAGCTCAGCTCCAAATGCTAATTCTACCGAACGATGGGGCTGTCTCTGGATACCGGAAAAGAGCCCAGAGAAAACTCAAATGGCTCCGAACAGCCCCTTTTCCTCCTTCCCACACGGAACTTCAGCCTGAGCACGGGGCCAGTGGAGAGCCCCTCACACAAAACGAAGCCTTAGTTTTCTTTACCCAGGACCAGGTCACACCCCTCCCTGCAACATGGTCCAGGCTGGGCTTTCAACATGGTGCTGATGGTGTTTGATTTTGACGCATTTGAGCTCAATGTTGTTTTCTGATCACAGCATTAGGAATGCAAGATATGCCTCGTGGTGAAAATGGAGTCAGAGGATGATTTTTCGCCCCCTGTGTGGCAGGTGAATGGGAATGGGAGGTGTGGGGTAATGGATCAGACAACTGGAAGGCAGTTTCCATAATTCGGACATGAGGGGTTGAGGGATTGTGAATGTTAGGGATTCAATTGTGTCCCTCTAAACAATGTTGAAAGCCTCACCCCCAGTACTTGTGAATGTGACCTTATTTAGAAGTAGGTTCTTTGCAGATGATCAAATAAGAGGAGGTCCTTAGGGTGGGACCTAATCTAATAGAACTGTGTCCCTGTAGAAGGGAAATTTGGACAGAGACAGACAGATACACACAGGGAGAACACCATGGTAAGATGAAAGGAGAGACTGGGGTGATGCATCTACATGCCAAAGAAGGTCAAAGATTGTCTGCAAACTAAAAGCTGGGGAGAGGCTCGGAACAGACTTTTGCTTGCAGCCCTCAGAAGGAACCAAGACTGCCGACACCTTATCTCAGACGTTCGGCTTCCAGAACTGTGAGACAATCAATTCCTTTTGTGGTACTTTGTTACAGCTGCCCTAAGAAATGCATACGGTGAGTGTCAAGATTCTTGTTCAAAGAACACATTGTCATATACGGAGGCAAGGAGACCCAAATGTCTCCACTGGAGAACCAGAGCTTCAGAAGAGGAAGCATGTGCTGTCCCATGAGTGGCTTTGTCTGGTGCAGGAACCTAGCCTTGAAAAATATCTTGTGTTTTAAGTTCAAGATTACTAGTCTCTTCATTGGTGTTCTCAAATATGCCTGGATATGAGCAAAATCCAGTTTTCTCACTGACCTTCTCGTCAGTACAGTAGGCAATAACTCTTACATTGTACATAATATATGCCAGGCACTTTTGTAAGTGCCTTATGTAAGCAAACGCGTTTAATTTTCGCAACAACCCTATCATGTATGTACTATGACTATGCCCATTTTACAGAAGAAGAAACCGAGACACAGAGAGGTAAAGTAACTTCCCCAAGGCTGCACAACTAGGAGTGTTGGAGCTGGGATGTGGACCCAGGCAACCTGGCTCCAGAATCTATGCACTTAAACACTACAAAAAATGGTTACCACTTGCTGAGGGTTCATCCTGATGCTATTCTAAATACTTACATTCCTAACCTACTTCACATTCACAACCATTCTTGTAAACTTTCAGACTGTTTATTTTTTCCATATTCATCCTTCCAGGAAAGCTACTTCCATTCTGAATGAAAAAAAATACACCACTTTCCACACACATACATACAATCTGGTCCCTCCAACAAAACAGGTCACTGGCTGGTGATCCTATAGCTACCCCTAGTGGATAGCTCCCAGTGTCCACTGCTTTCCGCCCCCTCTCGACACACCCATGCCCATCCCAGCATCCAGCCCTGATCCTCCAGCTAAAATGATGAAATGAATGCTTCTTTGGAGACAGCCAGTCTCCTAAGGCCAAGCTCACTGCTTTCCAAACTAGGATTTGTTGGGGTTTTTACTTTCCTGGTTGGAGATGAATGGGACTCAGCCTCCCAGCCACTGTATGTGATTTATATCTTGGTACAAAATAATAACTCTTGCTTTTACTGAGGGAGTCCGAGAGGGGAAGGGAAGTGCAGGAGAGCAACGCAGAGGAGGAGATGGACGGAAAATACAGGATGGAGAAGAGGAAAAACCAAGGATGACTGTGCATCTGTGCCAGGAACAGGGGCCAGGAACTCAGCACACTAGGCCCACTGCCAGAAACTGGCAGAGGTCAGGCAGTCTGCTGCAGAGCTGGACTTGAACCCAGCACTCCAACCGCTGCCCCAGGGGTGGACGGCGCAGCCTTGCTTAGCGGTTCCTATAAGAATGAAGTCTTCTCTTCGAGAATTCTTGGCTGGGTAAGGAGGTGATGATCACCGCCACACCTGTCAAGTCCACAAGGCAATCTTTCCAAGGTTCCACGTGCCCCTCAGGCCGACACTGAAAAGGCAGTGATGGTTGTTGAGGTTTCTTCACTTTGGAGGCTGACGGCCACGCTGTGTCACATGCCGCCAGGCGGTGCCCACACACATGCACTTGGGCCTTCTGACTCCTGGCCCACTGCCACAAAAGCGCACGATGCCAGAGGCAGCAAGGCTTCCTCTCAGAATCAGCCAGCAAGACGCCCTGGTGGTTACTGGTTCCCTCTAACTCTGACAACTTCTGAGGAAATAGATCTTTCCGCCTCAGTAACAATAAAATTGGCCTTTGAATCTCTGCAAATTATGCCCTCGATGACAGCAATCCTGGATGTTAATCAAGTATCAATCACTGACATGAGTGGAAAACGGAGCTAGAATCTTTATTCAAGCCTTGTTTTTGAGCAAAGCCAAGCAAGGGATTTTGGAAAAAATGCTCTAAGAGATTTTGAAACAGCACAGTTGAGAAACAGTGTGAGCTTGGAGGCCTAGGCGTAATTCCCAGCTCTGCCCCTAAATGCACGTGTTCCCTGGGCCTCAGGTCTCCCATTTGTAAAACACGAGAAACCTCATCATCCCTCAGGTCACTGCCCACTCAGGCCTCACACAGAAGCAATGATTTATCAGACACACTCAGGATAACGGGGGAGAATAAGTCTACCGGGGAGAGGGCCCCCTTTCTTGCCAAAATGTTAGCTCAGAATGTATTTCACACATGCTCTGTCCACACCAGGTGAATGTTCTCTTTTAAATCCCATTCAAGCTTCTCAGAGATCGTGTGCTCACCCAAAGGGCTGTCCTGATCTCTGTTCATCCTTGGCCCAACTTCCCAGACTCAGATCTCACCCCCTTTTAAAGAGCCTTCCACCCTCCGATGAAAAACGTGAATCTGACCGTGAGGAAACATCAGGCAAACCAAATCGAGGGACATTTTACAAAACACGTGACTCGGAGTCTTCACAAGAGTCAAGGCTGTGAATGGTAGACTGAAGGATGATCCCTGAGTAAAGGAAACTAACTAGGCATGCTAACTAAACGCACAGGTCATCCTGGATCTCTAACTTTTTTTTTGCTATACAGCATAATTGGCAAAATTTGAATTAGGTCCGTATCAGTGATATTAGTTCCGTGATTTTGATAACTATACTGCAGTTATGTAAGAGAATATCTTTGGAAATGCACATCGAAATACTTAGGGGTAAAGGGACATGACATTTGCAACTTACTCTCAAACAGTGCAAAAATGTATAAAATATATAAAAAATGTAAAAAAAAATATATATATACACACATACCCACACCCATATGTATGGGGAGGAGTGTCTGAACTATTTTTGCAACTTTTCTCTAAGTTTGAAATTACCTTCCCCGCACCAACCCAGAACAGCATTCCACAACTGATTGCACTGTTTCCCTTTCACTTTTGCGAAATGTCCTTATAATGTGTATTTTTTTTCATGTGGGTGGTGTACAGGAATTCTTTTTGTACTCTTCATACCACCTGACTTACGGGCAAACAATGTTACTGGAAGGGTCCCTCTGAGATCACCTAATTCAAACCCTCCAGGTGATGCGACCAGGCCCCGGGAGGGGCCTTAGGCTGGTTGTCACGCAGCTGACAGTGCCTGAGCTGACCCTGGATTCCAGGTCCTGACCCCAGCCCAGTGTTCCTCCTTCTCCTTCACACGGCTGCAAACGAGTGACAGCTGTGACAGGACATCGATTCCGCTCGGCCTTTGGGGCCATGGTTGGGGCCCTGTCAGGATGGGGCTGGAGGCCCTGGGGCCCTTCTCTCTGTTTACTCCAGAGGAACCATGGAATGAAAAATGTTGGGCAGCTGCTCTAATCTCATCTGTCCCCAGGGCTCTAAGGACCACCTATATGCTAATGAGCCTCAGACTTGTGTCTCTGACCCTGACCTCTGTCTGCAGTCCACACTCCTATATCCAGCCATCTGCCAATGCCTGCCCATTGAATTGGCACGTCTAATGTAACACGTCCAACACCAAGTGCTAGATTTCTCCCCTCCCCTGCTTTCCCTTATCTCGGTCCAGCACCACCATTCACCCAAGGGCCACCCTAGCCTCCTGCGGCTCTCTGACACCTCACAGCCAAACCACCTGCAGATCCTATCAGCCCACCTTCCAAGTACCTCCAGAACCTGCTTTTTCCCAATGCCGCTGTCACAAGCCTGACCCAGGCCACCGTGATTTCTTGCCTGAACTTCCCCAGGCACCTTTTGATGGTGTCTGACCCCAGCCTTCCCCTTTCCACCGTGTGTTCCCCACCCAGCAACCAGCGTGAGCCTGTCTCTCCCCAGCTCAAAGCTGTCCAAGAACTTTCGTCTCACTGAGAATCAAACCCAAGTCCTTACAAGGGTTTAGCCGACTGGGCCTCCCTGTGTGGGCCAGCTCCTTTCTCGCCATGCTTCACCTACAGCAGCTCGGGCAACCGGCCCTTTGCTGTGCAGGAGCATGACCAGCTAAGCATGCGCCAGCTTCAGGGTCTTCCCCCACGGCCCCCTCTGCCCAGTATCCACAAGACTCTGATTTCACTCAGGGCCTGGCCTCAAGCCTCTTCAGACAGGCCTTCCCCGACTAGCTCATGTATAAGAGCACACCCTGCCCTTCCTCACACTGACTGTTCTTCTCCTGGCATCACATGCTTAGTTGTTTACTGTTTCTATCCCCTACTAAGTTCCTAGAGGCTGGGAATCTATTTGCTTCTCCCTGTATTCCAGCCACGGCTTGGCACATAACAGGAGCTCAATATATACTTGTTAAAGTAATGAATGAACCCATTAAGTCAAACAGGCAAGGAGCAGAACAGTGTATATATTGATAATACACACCCATTTATTAAAAAAGAAAAAGAAACAAGCACATCTATGCTTGCTCATCTTTGGGAAGATTTAACAGCCATGGCCTCTGGGAGTGTGAATGGGTAGCTGGGGACAAGGGGAGGAGGGACATTGGCAGTGTGGACCCTTTTGGTACCTTTTGAATTTTTTAGCTAGTACCTGCATTACTCATTGGATGAATTAAAAAATATACATACATATATCAAATCATTATATTATATACCTAAAACAAATACAATGTTCTGTCAATTATATCTCAACAAAAAGTCCCCCTGTAACAATTCCTTCCCCAAAGTGGTGTAAGGGACACTTCCGCCAGTATGTGAAAACATATATAAAATCACGGTACACAAATTCCATATGTCAATACATAACTTAAGAAATGACTTTCTGGGACTTCCCTGGTGGTGCACTGGTTAAGAATCTGCCTGCCACGGGTTTGATCCCTGGTCCGGGAAGATTCCACATGCCGCAGAGCAACTAAGCCCGTGTGCCACAACTACTGAGCCTGCGCTCTAGAGCCCGTGAGCCACAGCTATGGAGCCCACATGCTGCAACTACTGAAGCCTGCGTGCCTAGAGCCCGTGCTCCGCAAAGAGAAGCCACCGCAATAAGAAGCCCACGCACTGCAACAAAGTGTAGCTCCCGCTCGCTGCAACTAGAGAAAGCCTGCACACAGCAACGAAGACCCAACGCAGCCAAAAATCAATCAATAAAAAGAAAAAGAAAAAAGCATTGACTTTCTTTCATTGTAACACCGTTCAGTGTAGTTTATCATAACTCAGGTTAAGAGACATTACATCTTGTGCCTACAGTCACAGTTCTCAGAAAAATCCCACGTATGCAAAAGTCCGTTAGAGACCTAAATAAAAAGTAACTGAAAATAGGACTAAGAAAGAAGAAACAAAGGCAGATCAGCTTGGGCTTCCCTGGTGGCGCAGTGGTTAAGAATCCGCCTCCCAATGCAAGGGACACGGGTTCGAGGCCTGGTCCGGGAAGATCCCACATGCCGTGGGGCAACTAAGCCCGTGCGCCACAACTACTGAAACCCACCCGCCTAGAGCCCATGCTCTACAACAAGAGAGGCCACCGCAATGAGAAGCCCGTGCACCGCAACGAAGAGTAGCCCCTGCTCGCCGCAACTAGAGAAAGCCCGCGTGCAGCAATGAAGACCCGATGCAGCCAAAATTTGAAAAATAAATAAATTTAGGAAAAAAATATATAAAAAAAGGCAAATCAGCTTAATGGCTTACTTATGGTTTAAAAATATATATATATGCATATATTATATATATATATATATATATATATATAAACATATCTATACCTCCCAACCCCAAAGCCCAGCCTGGGTGGGACAATGACTTTTCCAGGTCTGAGAGTCTTGCGACTCTCTGTTGGACCTGTTAATGTCCTGGCCATCCATAGTCCTGATCATAAAATAATTATGAGAAGACATGGTCAGAGCAGACGTAGCTTACATTTGTGAGAAGGGGCAAGAGGTAGTGGTGGAATGCTGGACTTGGAACACCTGGGAGAGTGGCCCAGCTCTCTCTCTGCCTGAGGGACTCTGGGCAAATCACCTGCATGGCTTCGGTGAGTCGGGACGTAACAAGGGGGTGTAGAGGCTGGATCTCGGAGGTTGCTCCAGCTTTAGCATTCTGGAGTTCCGTTCTGATCAGATGTTACCTGCTGGACCACACAAATGGACAGACAGGTGCTAGCCTCTGCGATCCATGGAGACACAACCCCTATGTCCCAGGGATGCTCCTACTGGACACTGATCCAGCTGCATGTCCTCTTGGCTACCTGAGCCTGGGGATGACTGAGCCAGAAAGCTGAGGCTCACCCTCATGCTTCCAGGGGCTTCCTCCTAAAGCCTGGGGCTTGGGGCTTTTGCACCTCTGCATCTGCCAACTTTGATTACCAAATCAAAGGGGAAGTGCTCTGGGTACTGCCGCACACGAACTGAGGAAAACAACCTGCAGCCGGGCGTGGACAGGGCTGCCTCTGTGTCCCCAGAGCCGGGTCCACCCCGGGAGTTCAAGGGCAATGTCGGGTGTTTCGTGAACCAGAAGGGCAGACTAATTAAAGTGAGCTTCCCTTTCCTCAAAAATGCTGGCAAGAAAAAGCTGTGGAGAAGAGCTCTCAGTGAGTCTGGGGAAAGGCCCTGAGTTGGGGAGGGGTGTGTGAGTGGGAGAGGCAACTCGTGGACATTGGACATCAATTCTCAAATCATCTGTAGGAGGGGAAGGAAGGAAATGGCGCGGATGCTCAGGAATTGGCCTCTCACTTCGGAACGCCGCACGTTACTGTCTTCCTTATTAGACTTGTCTTGCTAACAATTTTAGCAGAAACTAATGTGAAGATAGGCCTGTGCATGCCCTGTGTGTGTGCCAGTGAATTGGTAGAGAGACGTTTAGGAGTGCGCTGGGTTTCAGAGGGGATTCCCTGTGGAATCAAGGAATTCTCTCTGGACAGTCCTCCAAATCCAGTTTAGGGTATGGTTACTGTCCGGGAAAGGAAGAAAGGGTAAAATGAAAATACTGCAGTCAAACGAAAATGAGAAAGAAAATAATGTCTTTCAAAAGGAGTCTGATGACGACTATGGTTTGATTTTCTTAACCAATACTTGCTTTTAAGTCTAATTCTGCCCTTACTTTGAAAACTCAGGAGTTCTAGACTTTGAAGTTGTCTTTTTGGGCGGGAGGCGGGGGGTCGAAGGTGCACAAAGTTGTCACACTCAGAAAAGGGCCACTAAAAGGGGTTGTCAAAACTCCATCTCTCTGGATATTAAAGAAGACATGAGACAGCATTTAGGCTGGTGGATTCAGATTGAAGGAGTGGCAGAATCACCAACAGAATGGGGGGTGGATGGCTGGGGTAGGGCCTGCATTTCTTTATTTCAAAGAGCCCCAGAGAGGATTGTAATTCAATCCAATTCTCTGCTGTCTGTCACCTCTGAAATCCCCTCCCCCAGGTCCAAACTCCCTGCTGAGAATGACTATTGAACACATTGCCTAAAAAATGAATCAGCCTGTGAAGTTTCTCCCTGCACTATGATTATAAGATCTTACTGTACCTATAAGAGCTGTGCCCCATAGGAACCTCCTAGGCCTTTGAGTTGAAGAACTGGGCTTTATCTTTTTTTTTTTTTTTTTTCCTATTTAAGTGCATGCCAGAACAGAGTGTATAGACTGCAGGCACTTTAGAAAGTAGCTGAGACGGAAAAGTCTGTCTTGACACCAGAGGAAGAAGATAAAGTCCCCATTTCCCAGCTCCAAGGCCTGCTCTGTCGTCCACCAGTTTGCACTTCAAACAATGTCGAGGGCCTCTCACTGTTGTGGCCTCTCCCCCTGCTCCGGACGCGCAGGCTCAGCGGCCATGGCTCACGGGGCCAGCCGCTCCGCGGCACGTGCGATCTTCCCGGACCGGGGCACGAACCCGTGTCCCCTGCATCGGCAGGCGGATTCTCAACCACTGAGCCACCAGGGAAGCCCTCAAACAATGTCTTTTGTGAGCAGTTAAATATGACAGATAATATAATTTTATATTTACAGTTGCACTTTCAAAAATGCCAACTTTATCAATCACCGTTCTCCGTAAGGGGCCCTCACTGCTCCTTAAAATAAAGCGCTCACGCTTTGAAAGTGGCTTTTCCTTTTTCTCAGTCGGCGTCCAAAGCTTTCAGTGGTCTGGCTCCAAGGTGATCTTCCTAACTGCCCTCTCCCATCCCCCTTGCAACCTACTTCTATCACTTCGAGCTGGCCCGCTGCCTCACTGTTTCATATTCCTCTTTAATGTTGTAATAACTGCAGGGAATTGTATCATTAGGATTATGGATACATCTTAACTATTCCCCAGTTGCTGAATTTTTTCCTGTTCCTCTTCTCTGAATTTTGCCAGGATGGGTGCAAGGAATCATCTAGGCCAGTGGTTCTCAGTTTTGGCCAGTCACTGGAATATGGGATTATCGGGGGCGGGAGGGGAGGAGGGCTGACTTTTTTTTTTTTTAAGTCGAGGTATAACACGCATACAAGAGAGGCTACAGGGCTTCCCTGGTGGCGCAGTGGTTGGGAGTCCGCCTGCCGATGCAGGGGACGCGGGTTCGTGCCCCGGTCCGGGAAGATCCCACATGCCGCGGAGCGGCTGGGCCCGTGAGCCATGGCCGCTGAGCCTGCGCGTCCGGAGCCTGTGCTCCGCAATGGGAGAGGCCCGCGTAACGGGAAAAAAAAAAAAAAGAGAGAGATGCTACAAATCGCAAGTGTGCCACCTGATGACTTTGGATGTACAAAATACCCTCATGTAACCAGCACCCAGATCAAGAAACAGAAGCTACAAGCACCCCAGAAAAGCTGGGGTAAAGGAAGCTTTTTAAAAAATTCTCATTTTCAGACCCAATCCTTTGAGATTCTGATCCCGAAATGTGAGGTGAAGCCCAGAAATGTGCATGTTTAAGGTCTCCCCAGGGGCTTCCCATGCACCATCAGGCTTGGAGTCCACCAATCTACCAAAGGTTTCCAAATTGCCCCTCAGGTGTCACCCTGGGGGTTGGGGACAGAGATAGGGAGCTGTCAGACCTGCCTTCCCCTTCAATCAGAGCTGCCGCGGGTATCTCTTTCTTAAACAGGATCTCCCTCTAGATAAAAACAATCCCTTAATCCTCAATTCTGAAAACCATCTGTATCAGTCAGCGTTCAATCCAAGAAGCAGAACTACTGGATGGACCTGAACATACATGTATGTGTACCTGTAGATCTACGGGTCTATTCCAGTTATTTGAGCTTTTGCAACAGCAACTGCTGGTTAAATGACCTCTATGAGGCCGTTGTTTTTGCATCTGATGCTGGAGCATGAAGTCCACAGGGCAGGCAGTGGGAAGGAAAGAAGGATGGAAAGTGGCGGAGACCAAGGACAACCTGGAACCCAAAAGCCTTAACTGGAACTCCATGAAGATGGACTGAAACTCCTGTCTGTTCTTGTTGCCTTTGACTTTCATGCTATGCATGTCCCCCCAGAAGCCGGGACCCTTCATCAAGGAGCTAAACACACAGACCTGGCGCAGGAGTCGGAGAGGCTGAAGGAGGATCCGGGGAATGTGGAGCAATTGCAGGCCTGGCTGCTGCCCGTGACAGCGAGGTGAGCTGCCGACAGGCAACAACACATGTGTTACAAAATGGCTGCAGCTGCCCCTCCATCCTCCCCGGATCTGTCTCCAGCCAATGAGCAACCCACAGGACAAGGAATTCTGGGAAATGTAGTTCAGCCCAGCCAGGAGTCAACACCTGACCAGCCACCATCACCCATCTGATTGTTGATTTTCAAGCTTGGCTGCACATTGGAACCGTGTGTGGCGTTTTAAAACTCTGACGCCAGGCCTGCCATAAGGATATGTGAAAGCTTCCCAGGTCACCCTAATGTGCAGTCAAGGCTGACAGACCGACGTGAACCTTAGTGCTATCCCCAACCTGGGGCCACAGACAATAAATTCTACTCTCGTTTTGTCCTAAGAGGAGCACTGAAAGATCTGGTTATTTTTCTGAAGGTCCTAAAAGGTTGTTTTTCTCTTTACCCTACCTTCCGGCATCTGTCTGTCCTCCTTCTCCAACCTAGCCACAACCCTCCTCAGCACACTGGCTGCCATCTTGGACGAAGCCCTGCTTGGTTATCCTCCTGGTCTAAGTGGATCACGAGCACGGTGGGCAGATCCTGAGATCATCCCAAAGCCATCAAGCTCAGAGTGAACTGGACTCTCAGAGGTTTTCACAATTAAGCTTCTAAATAAAGCACCTCTTCCTCCTAGGCACAGGCTAATTAAGTGACTATAACAGCAAAGCGGTCAGTGAACACTTAACCACTGTAACGTGAGCCAGTGTTGGCAAGAGCCAGTGCCGTGGGCGCGCAGGTCGTTGAGCTGCCACTGCTGGGTCCTCCTGCTTTTCTTTTTGACAGTGCCGCACGGCTTGTGGGATGTTCCCCGACCAGGGACTGAACCTGGGAAACGGCAGTGAAAGCCCAGAGTCCTAACCACTAGGCCACCAGGGAACCCTTGCTGGGTCCTTCTTAAGGACGGCTGAAAGAGGAGCCCAAGAGGGGCCACTGCAGGAAAAGAAGTGGGAAGAGAGGTGAGGGCTGGGAATAGCATGGGTTCAAGTTCCCGCAATGCCACTAATTAGCTGAGGAGCCTTGGGCAAATCACATAATGCTTCTAAGCCTCAGTACCAGCCCTGCCTCCTGCATGGGGTCATGGAGAGTATCAGAAGAGGCAAGAGATGTGAGAGGGCTTGGTGGGAAGAAAGTCCAAAAGCACAGACATTTGTGCGTGCAAGGCAGTAGTGTTAACTCTATTACAGCACTGGTGTCAGGGGATGGTTATTTAGATTATGGATTATTTAGATCCTTGCTTTCCTTTTTCTATCTATGATGTGGTTATTTCTAATGAGATCCGCTGAAGTGTGGGACTGACACTGTTAGTTAAAATAAGGGCTTTGGGATTTCCGTTGAGTTTCTATTATTTAAGCTCTCCCCCTCCTCCCCATTTCGGCAGACAATGAAGATTGCTGGGCCACGCCAGTCTATACTCTGTAAGTTTACATAGAGAGAACCTTTCTAAGAAACAACAGCAAAATAACCTTTCACAGCATCTGTGTGAAATAAAACAGGGGAAGGATCAGGCAGTGCTACAATATTTTTAATGACCCATATCTACTGTTTAAGGTAGTTTTCTGTGCCTGAATTAGATTTGAAGCTCCCTGAGGGCAAGGGCTGACTCTTCATCCCCCTTTATTTGGATTTGCAACAGGGCCTAGGGCAGTGCAGCAGAAAGGATATTGGACGTGGGGAGCCCAAGTTCCAGGTTCTAGGTATAGCCGTGCCCCTCAAAAGTCATTTTAATCCTTCTCTCAGCCTCAGTTTACTCCTCTATAAAGTGGGAGCTACCTACTTCATGGGATTATTGAGTAGTGAGAATTTAGACAATGGGGAAATAATTCTGTGACCCCAAAGTGCTGTGCCAGCGGGAGAAATGTGATAAGAGCTGTCACTTCTCAAGAATGAGATGTTGGCTGATTTTCTCCTTGAGGACACGGAAGCACAGAGCAGAGCTGGTCAACTCTGGGCTGCAGATGAGGAGATGCTCAGGGGTGGAGGTGATCGGAAAGGTGATGTCCCCAGGGGCCTGCAGAGTGATCAGAGTGACAGTGGTGGCTTTCTCACTGCCCACCTGTGCTCCCTCTGCTGCTGCAAGCTGTATGTTGGCCCGGTTCGTTGTTTATTCATTCATTTGTTCATCAAGTGTTTACTGAGCACCTACTCTGTGCCAAGCCCTGTGCCAGAGGTTGAGAATTGAATGGTGAGCAAAACCAGATGAGGTCCCTTCCCTCATGGAGCTGATCTACCCTCAGCTGATTCCCAAACAGGTTTGGACTCAGGCTTATGCACTGACGGATTTGGACAAATAGCTTCAGGAAGCCTCAGGGGCAGAGGCAAATATTGTGTTCTAGTGAGATTCTACATTGAATCTGCAAAATATCAACACGTTGAGGCCAAGTCTGCTAAGAAGAAGAAAAAGAAGAAAAGGTAAACTCCCACCAACCCCCTTTCGGGTCTTCCCTTACTGGGCTCCCACCTCAGGTTTCCAGAGTCTTGTTCTTTCTGACTCCCCCCTCTACTGAAACAGACTCTCGTCTACCTTATTCACACTAAGCTGGTAAATGCTTTGGTGAAAGCCTTGAGGTAAAGGAATGATGTCCCAGCTGGAGGGACAAGTCTGTCAGAGGTCACCCTAAAATCACACTAGGGTGGCCACTTCAGACTGGCATTTGCAGGGACCTAAGAGGTGGAGAAAGTGGGGGACTAACGGCAGGGGTAAGTAAAGTAAGCAAACCCCTGTGGTATTTATTTGTTTATTTTATTTTTTGGCTGCACTGCGCTGCTTACAAGATCTTAGTTCCCTGACCAGGGATTGAACCCAGGCCCACAGCAGTGACAGCCCAGAGACCTAACCACTGGACCGCCGGGGGATTCCCCCCATGGTCTTTAAAGGTGACCCCAGACCAGGGAGGAGTGAGGGCAGGAGCGGTGCAGCTGTTGTCGGGATTCTAGCTTTTGTTTAGGTGAGGAGGGTTTGCAGGGCCTAAGCCATTACGAAAAGCAAGGAACTAGACAATCAACTATATAAATGAAAGGAGTCTTCAGCAACCAGAATCCAGAAAATTTCCATCAATCGACGCCCATGTTCAGCAACAAAGACCCAACGCAGCCCAAAATAAATAGGTAAGTAAGTAAGTAAATTTATATATATATAAAAAATCGACCCTCTTTTCCTTCTCAGTTTTGACTAAACCGCCAGACAATCCCACTGGTGCATTTCCAGCTGGAATTACAGGACTCCTCTTCACGAGAAAACTAAGACATATTTTTTTATAAGACACACCCTAAAGCCAAATTCCTGAAAGACTGTAGATAATGTGAACCCGAAGTGGACTCATTAAATGAAAACTTTGTACTTCCAAATAAAGCACAGACACTCAAACCCGCACAAAACAAATGCATCGCACTGGGAATGATTAGAAGGCAAACACCCTCGTAGTGGATACCAGGTGGAGGAAGAGAACCTTGCCGCCCACCAGGGCCCCTCTGTGCATCTGTCCCAATCGCAGCCCCTCCCTCCTTCCAAAGTAGCCACACTCTTGACTTAGGGTCTTTACAGTAAGTCCCTACATACAAACCTTCAAGTTGCAAAATTTCAAAGATGCAAACGTACGTTCACGTGTCCGAGCGCGTAAGTCAGTTCACGTGTCTGGTGTGCATTGTCATGTGTCTGCATCCTCTACAAGTGGTTGTGCTTTTGTGTGCTTTACAGTACTGTACAGAGTACAGTAATACAGTATCTTTATTTCAAGCCCAGGATGTCCGGAAGCAAGCGTAAAAGCAGCAGTGATTTAACAGGTACAGTGTAGCTGATTGTGTTAGTTGGGTACCTAGGCTAACTTTGTTGGACTTACAAACAAATTGGACTTACGAATGCACTCTCGGAACGGAACTCCTTCGTATGTAGGGGACTTACTGTATTTCCTTATGTTTATTTATGGTTTTATCACCCTAGTGTGTATCCTTAGACACTGTTGTTTAAGTTTTGCCCATTTTTTAGATGTCTTTTAAGCTTCTTTCAAGTGACCACTTCCCTCCATCTATTTCCCATACAGTTTATCTGTTGAAGACTCAGGCTGTCTAACCTGCAGTTTCCTGCTGTCTGGGTTTTGCCCTTGGTGCATGCCAACACATCCAAGTGCATGCATTCTTAATGCAAATAATCACCTGTTTTAAAAAAACCCGTATGCAAGCTATGTTCTTAAGGAGGGCATGACCCATCATAATCGCTTTCTCGTGAGTGTGTGGACAAAGGGAGCTCTCACAATAGAAGTAAATGAAGCAGGGAGAAAAACTTGATCTGGGGGGAGCTCTCTGTGGAACTAGTGATTTTTGAAATTTTTTTTTTTTGCAACTGGAAGTGACCGAGGAATGCCTCTCTTTAATGTCTTCCACTATAGTTTGCTTTAGTAGGGAACACATTTGCAATGGGCTCTGGAATCACGTTATGCTCCAGGGTCCAGGGTTGTATCCCATTAGGTTTTATCAGAGATGATTGCATAATAGAAGCCTGGATGTAGTAAAAACCTAAGGAATCTAAACCACTAACCAGACTCGCCAAATGTAATAAATATAAATGATAGATGAAAGGAAGAGAGACCTGGTCATTTACTTATGGTTTGGAGCAATAAAAGCGAGCTTTACATCTTTTTCTTTAATCTTCGCAGGCAGTCACATGAACATACTTACCGGCATTTTCAAAAGGATCTATCAAATATTGACTTAAAAAAGAGATGTATCCACTTAACGGTGACCTCCAGACACCCCCGATAAGTCCAGGACCCTAAATTATATGCTCCAGAGCCATGGCACCCACACAATGGACAAAAGAAATGAACAGTGTCGTACTTGGTGATGGAAGGTTTTTTAACGCTTAAACTTAAATACGTATGGGGACTGTTTTGATGTGCACAGGAAAGAAAAAAGCTCCCAAACTGATGGATACAATAAAAAAATCCAAAAGTCAAGAACCTCTTAAAATATACACACTACTATATATAAAAGAGATAACCAACAAGGACTTACTGTAGAGCACAGGGAACTCTACTCAATATCTTGTAATAACCTATAAGGGAAGAGAATGTAAAAAAAGTATATATATATGTATATGTATATGTATAACCGAATCACTTTACTGTACACCTGAAACTAACACAACATTGTAAATCAACTATATGTCAATAAAAAAGCCGAGAGATAACAACCAAGGTCAAGGCACTCTTCAAACCCAATAGGCCACAGACACAACCTTTAAAACTTTACTACAGCATTAGTTGTACAGCCACAAAAGGGGCCTGAAAGACATGGCGGGGATAAAAGTAATTAGACAGAGGCCTTAACTGGTCCCATCCTGGTTCTCTGTTCTCCTTGCTGTCCTTGGTTCTTTTAGGGATTGTATTTGTGAAAGAAATCAGGAGTGTGCATCCTCCTCACTGCTAACAGTGGGGCTGGGAAGGCGCCATGGCGGACGATAATCAGAAGGGCTTAGTGCAGATTCGACGGCCAGGCTGATTTCTCTCCTGGGCTCAGGAGGTTGTAAAATCTGCTGGCAAGACTGGCTCCTGGGGCTTCCCTGGTGGCGCAGTGCCGATGCAGGGGACACAGGTTCGTTCCCCGGTCCGGGAGGATCCCACATGCCACGGAGCGGCTGGGCCCGTGAGCCGTGGCCGCTGAGCCTGCGTGTCCGGAGCCTGTGCTCCGCAACGGGAGAGGCCGCAACAGTGAGAGGCCCGCGTACCGCAAAAAAAAAAAAAAAAAAAAAAAAAAAAAAAAAAGATTGGCTCCTGTTCTTAGCGTGTAGATGGTAAAGTGATTTCCAACCCTGGTTTTTACAACGCTCTAGGGCATTTCCAATACAATGTATGTGTTTAAAATTCTCAAAACCAAATTAATCTGAATTCGCTGAAAAGGCATATGTGATTCAGAAGATTTTTTTCTTAGTTATTGTCTGGTTTACCTTTCTGAAACGCTTGATACTCCTTCTTGGAATTCCTTCCTGCCTGGGCTCTGTGACAGTGTTACTCTGATGTTTCAAGTCTAACCCCCTGCCTTCTGGGCTGGCTCCTGCTGGTTCCAGGCCTCATCTCTGGATCACTAAAAATTCCACAGAGCTCTTCCTTGAAGGCTTCTCTTGTCCCTGCCCCCCAACTCCAGCCCCCAACCCAAAGTCCTTCGTAGACTCCTCTTTTCAAGATTTCCAACTTCAGCCTCTAAGAGCTCCCTGCTGTACGAAATACCCACCATGTGAAATTTCTCAAGGGGAGGCTGGGCTGGGGCCCAGCAGCGATGCTCAAAGATAGAGCAGAACTTGGAAAGGGAGTTAAATCTACCATGGCTTCCGGGCTTCTATTAATTCACTTCTCAGGCTGGGTTGGGCTCGGCCTAAGCACGTTACATGCATTATGGCATTTAATCTTCACACCACCTCTCTGAGGAAGCACGATTATACCCATTTTCTACACTTGAGATTTAAGCTAGGAGAGGGCGGGCGCTAGATGAAGCAGAGCTGGGCTGTGAGCCATCACACGCTTCTGTCTGAAGCAGGGGATTTTGTCCTGTCTCTGGACAAACAGACTGGCTGGATCAGGGCCTGGCAGGGAGGTGAGTCCAAGCCGCCATGATGCAGGAGTAACCAATCAAAAGGACCAGGAGCTCAGCTAGAGTGTGTGAGTGAGTGTGTGTGTGTGTGTGTGTGTGTGTGTGCGTTAGAGTGACTTACTCTGCGTGGATGGTGGTGGTAGGTAGTGAGGTACGATCAAAGAGACAGAAAAATGCTCACAGGAACGAGCAGTTGCCCTCTCACATCACAGGTCCCTGCCTACACATACAGCCCTATTCCGACTAGAACGCAGGGAGTTAAAAATGAAACAGCCCTTGAAACTGAAACCAAATTATCCATGGCAATTTATTAAATAACTAAGGTTTTCTAGGCCTTATTAAAATAAATGTTTAGTGTATTTTCTTATCCTCTGATGTTCACTTCTGCACTTGTCAGCACCTGCCGGCAG
The DNA here is from genome assembly GCF_003031525.2 of Neophocaena asiaeorientalis asiaeorientalis. Taxonomy (NCBI): domain Eukaryota; kingdom Metazoa; phylum Chordata; class Mammalia; order Artiodactyla; family Phocoenidae; genus Neophocaena; species Neophocaena asiaeorientalis. The sequence goes on from NW_020172179.1 coordinate 144,295, forward strand.
CAGCTGGAGTAATCTGGCCAATTTTGCTGTATGTGCAAATCAATTTGATTTCCCCCCCAAAAAGATAAAAATCAGTAAAGTGATTAAGTTACAATTAAGGCATGTCATTGAAAGCACAGATAACAAGAAAAGGCTGAACAGGACACGCCCTGAGGTCACCATTGACTTCCTCCTACGCAAATTAAATGATTTTTCCCCTCATTCTTCTTGCCTGCTCTACTGTATGGGGTATTCCGGGTGATCAACACGACGCCTCCTACTTCTTGAAATTCTCTCCTCTTTTGGCTTCCATCATGCTGTCCTTATGCCAGGTTCCCTTCTTGGCTCCTGTACTGGTTCCATACATGATAATCTGTTCAACCATCCACCCACCCATCCATCCATCCATCCATCCCTCCATCTTATAGATATTTAATGACCCAGTGTGCCAGGCACTAGGAAAAAGGATGGGGCATATTTATGCCTGGTTTTACAGTTGAAAATGCTTTTATATTATTTCATTAATTTCTTGCTACAACCATGTGAGGTGGCTATTGGTACCTTCATTTTACAGAGGAGGAAACAGGTTCTGAGAGGATCTGGGATTTATTCATACCAGCATAGCCAGCAGGTGGCAGAGTCTGGACAGGAATTCAGGTTTTCCTGCCAGTAAGAATTCATAATGGCATGCTCTTACATACTGGTCAAGTAGAATTTCGCAACTAGTCTCATCATTCCTAATTAAATGTCATGATGCAGTCAATACATATCTATTGAAACTGTGCTAGGCTCTGGGGGATGCAAAGTCTGGGTCCCTACCCTCATAGAACTTGTGGCCTAGTAGGGGAGACATTAATTATATGTTTACACCACAAACATTTGCTTTTAAGGTATGAGGGAAAGTGGACCTAGTTATGAAAATCAGGAAGTCTTTCAAGAGAAAGTAATCATTAAGATGCATTCTGAAGGATGAGTCAGGGTTTTGGGAAGAGGGGATGAAAGAAAATCATATACAGAGAAGGAAAAGCACGTGCAAGGGCCCTGTGGCAGGAAGACCCAATGTGCTGAAATTTTAAAGGCCAGCTTGACTGGCATATAGAGACTGAAAGGGAGCCCAGCACAGGATGTGGTTCAGACCATGCAAGACTGTGTAGCCATAACAATGATTTTTACTTTGAGCTTCAGAGCAATGGGTAGACACAAGTTAAGAGAATGACATGATTAACTTCTTTGATTCTAACTTCTGTGTGCAGAATGAATTGTAGAGGGGCAAGAGTGGACGCAGGGAAAACAGCTGGAGGGCTTCTGTAGTTGTCCAGGTGAGAGGTGATGATAGCTTGGACCAGCGTGGTGGTGGTGGAAATGGCGAGAAGAATCCCACTCTGGGCCCCTCTACAAAATGGGCCCCCCGCTCTGCTCCAGCCCATTTTCTCCCTAAACCCTGTCACCAGAGTGTGCTCACGCATTTGCAGTACACGGAAGCTTGTCCACACTTCAGGGCTCTGCAGGAGTCTCCTCTCCCAGGAAGCCTTCTCCAGATAATGCTAGTCCTCCGAGATCTTTCAGAAGCTGAGTCTACCTTCTGTATTGTTCACTTCAAACCTGCTTCTTCTCGACGGCTTGGCTGTTCTCCGATCCTTTCCTGAAGATGCCTTCATTTCTCTTGTCTTGCTTTCTCCCTTTGGAAAGTAAATGCTTTGTTGGCATTTGCTGAATGGTGTCAACAGGGCTCCTCTGGAAATGACATTTGTAAATGATTACTCATGCCAAATGCCTTTTTTTTTCCCCTAAATTAAACACTGGTTGCTTTAAATCTGTCTTCATGATCTTGTTCTATCAAAACGTTTGTCCCAATTTTTCAATTCTTTCCTCTAAACTCTTTTCCATATATCTCCTAGTGGAAAGCAGTTTCAGGGGGAATGGAGTTGGGGGTGGGGGGGCTGCGGTCAGCAGTGTAATTAAACAGGAGCTATCTGACCAGAATTCCTATACCTTTGGGGTATCTGATTAATCCTTTCCACAGGCACCATTATTCATGCCTTGATGGAATCTCATTTTATAGCCCTTAATACACGGACCCAATTTATCCACATCACATTGTATTCTAATACTTGTCATCCAAGTTATTAGCTATCTCCTTCTCAGTGTAGAATCATCAGCAAGTTTGATTAGCTTATTCCCTGGGGATGATGGGGAAGATAAGAAGAGACACAGTACAATATGACCACCAAGGGTTTGGCATCAAGAGCAGACAGCTAAGTGGAATCCACTTACAGAGCTGGGGGTGGCCACATAAACATCTGCCCCCCGGGAGAGGGTGTCTGTGTGGTACCCAGAAGCCACAGCCATAAAGGGTTGGCCGCGGTCAGGCCTGGTGGCACCGAGCCATCGTCCTGGGTGGGATCACTTCAATAAAAAAGAGCGAGGCTTCTCTCTCTCCTGCTTCCTAACATCCCCTGCCCCCCAAATATCCTTCCTGAGAGGCACAGCTCAGAAGCCCCTCTTTATTCCAGGACATCACTGCAGCCTGAAATCCCTGTTCTTCCCCTACTGGGGACCTGGCAGGCAGAGAACCTAGAAGGAGACGCGCAGTGCTGTTTATCGCTCTCTCACCAGCACAGAGTTGGCTCTAAGCAGCCAGCCTCTTCTCCCTCTTCTCTGGAACCAAGCCTGAGCCCTGGGACTCAGACATGGCTTCAGTCCTTTCTAAAGCAAGAGAGAAGGGGCCCGCGTGACCCCTACAGGATGGTGGGCTCAAAGCCCTCAGAGAGTTTCCAATGCCTCTTCCCCTCCCCTACTACCCATCCTCAGCTCAATCAGGCAAAACTCCCACAGCCCGTTCTGGGGTCCTTTTAAAAGCTCCCACCGTTTTTCACCAAAGATCCTTTATTAATCACCCTTGTGTTCTTCTGAGCCCGGCAAGAGGAGGATGAAAGAGGCTCTCTCTTTGTGGTGGCACTCCTTCAGGAGGTGGAGCCTCACTGCCTTCCCCAAGACTATGGGCTGGACCTAGGGACTTGTTTCTAATGGACAGCATCAAGCAGAAGTGGCTGACAGTGTATCACTCCTGAGAAGACGTCATAAATGGCCTTTGGACTCTCCCTCCTTTTCCTCAGATCGTTGGCTCTGGGGGCAGTGAACCGCTATGCTGTCAGCAGCCCTACGGGGAGGCCTAAGGTACTGAGGGCAAGGAACCGAGGCCTCCTGCCACCAGCCAGGTGAGCGGGCCACCTTGGAAGTGGGTCTTCAGGCGCCGGCCAAGCCTTCGGATGACAGCAGCCCTGGAAGACAGCTTGACTGCAACCTCACGAGAGACCCTGAGCAAGAACCACCCAGCTAAGCTGCTCCCACGTCTTGACAATAAATATTTATTGTTTCAAGTGGCTAAATGTTGGGGTCACTTGTTACGTAGCAGTAGGTTACTAATACACTCTCACTACCTCAGAGGAAGGCCTTGATCCCCTCTCTCCCTTCAATTGCCTTTTCAGGTTCCATCTTGATCTCCTTTCTGTTCAGGGAGTCTGATGTCCCTCTGGTACCCTCTACTGTCTGTCCCCGGCTTCTACTGTGGGTCCCCACAGTCTCGAGGGCTCTTTCCCGACCAGAGGCGGATGTAAGGGAGGAGCTCCCCCGTGGCCTGGGTTTGGAATTCTAGCTCCCTGCCTACGATCCAAAGTGACATCTGGCATTAGGAGAATGCCTCTTTGCAGAGAGCAGCCTTCCTCAGGCTATGCAATTCCCTCGTCTGTGAACTCGGTGGGGCTTAATGACTTTACTTAGGCTGACAGGCAGCAGGAAAAGACTTTGCAAAATAACCAAAATAACGTGTTCCCTTATGTATCATATGCGCCTCTCCTGTACCCTTTCTGCTCATCTGCAGCTTCTGCAAAAGGTCATGTCTCGTTTCAACTTTGCAGTTAAGTGCATCTGACACTAAGCGTGGATTCCAGAACTGGATGGAGATGTAATCTGGCTTCAATGTTGCAAGGTGCGCCCTGCTACCCCAGCCCGCTGGCTGTGTCCTGCCACAGTCGTAAAGGAGGAGGAGATCCCATTCTCGCTTCCCTCGTAACCGTACAAGAGGCACGATGTAGTTTTTGGTAAAAAAGTTATTCAGGCAGCTCTTCCATCTGATCACACCCTAGCAATTTTATATCTCAGTTCTACGGGGCAAGGTCAGACAGTTATAGATGTCAATATTTTGGAAGGCTTGGAAAAGTGGAGTGGCCCTCAAAGCAGTGGTTCTCAAAGTACAGTCCCTGGGGGAACAGAACCCGCATCACCTGCTGGCTTGGTGGAAATGCAAGTTCTCGGGCCCGACCCCAGACCCACTGAGGCAGAGACTCTGGGGGTGGGACCCAGTCACCTGTATTTAAACGAACCCCTCCCACCACCCCAAAGGAACAATTCTGATGCACGGCTAAAGGCTGAATATCACTGACTTAAAGGATTAAGTGTCTAAATCATTCATTCATCCATTCATTCATAAGACGTTGACTGAGTGCCTACTATTTGCCAGACACTCTGGGGCGATGAAGCGGAACTGGAAGGAACTCCTTCCTCAAGGATTTCACGGTCCTCCCTTCCCTTGCTTTGTGACAAAGCATGAGAAGAGAGGAGAACTCGAAGACACAGATTCAAGGAATGGAAACCACTCTTTACATGTAAAGAGTCTTTTCAATGGACAGGAGGCACACCAAAATTGTTTTTTTTTTCCAGGAATGATCATACTCTCAAAATAGTAACTTTTCTAAAGTAAGTAAATGTGTGGGTTTAATATATCATGTACAGCTGGCTCAGCCTTTTTAGCTTAAAAAAAAAAAAAGATTATGTGATCCCACCATGAATGAAATGCAGAACTACCTTAAAGATTCACTTAGTTTTGTGCCTGTCTTTTAACGAACAAGCTATTCTGTTGTTTCACCATCTTCCGTGAAGTCACACTTCCTCCCCTCTTTTTCTGTAAGTAAGATGCCTTATTCAGCCTTAGAGCTAAGATGTATCGTGCTTCCTATGACTGGACTCGATATCTCTACATTTGTTAACTCATTTGATCCTCCCCAACCTTATAAAGTACATGCAGCAAACAGGCTATATAGGTGAAGAACAGAGGCTGGAAGAGGCAGGAACAGGAACCCAGACCCATCTGTTTTTTTGTTTTTTTTTTTTGCGGTACGCGGGCCTCTCACTGCTGTGGCCTCTCCCGTTGCGGAGCATAGGCTCCGGACGCGCAGGCTCAGTGGCCATGGCTCACGGGCCCAGCCGCTCCGCGGCATATGGGATCCTCCCGGACCGGGGCACGAACCCGCGTCCCCTGCATCGGCAGACAGACTCCCAACCACTGCGCCACCAGGGAAGCCCCAGACCCATCTTTTAACCCCACGCGAATTATACTGTGCTGTAGTCAAAGCCCCACTGGGTCATTTTGCTGCTCATTAATTGGGGGAACATAAAAGGAAATATACCCTCCCCTAGAAGACCGCTAGTATGAACCACTGGCTAAAGCTCAATTGGGGGATTTATTTTTAAACATTAAAGTTCACGCTGCATTCCTCCGTCAGTACCATGGGTCATGAGGAACTGGCCACCAACTCTTTCTGGTCACCGGCACTGGTTGCCTGTGTGAGAATCTGCTCGATGCTCAGCAGATCTCGCTTTGAGAAGATGCTCCACATTTGTTCCTTTCTCAGGCCGCTTCAGTGACTTTCAAGGATTCACTGAAACACTATTGGGGCAGATAACTTTCCTGTGGTTACGCATGAAGTTGAGTTAATCCAGCCAAGCCTGGGCCCTCGGGATGATGGATGCCCAGTTAACCCAGCTGCTGCAGGGGTGGAAGGTATCACTGGTGGCCACAGAAGAAACCAAAGCTGTCTGGCTGGACCAGTAACACACTCAGCCCCTTGACACAAGCACAAGGCCTGCCCTGGCCAGCCAAGTTTATCCACCACACAGGCCTAGCGTTCATTTACGGGGGCGTCACAGCTCACCCACGAGGCAACTAAGAGGCATCAGGAGACCGCTTCTGCCTGTTGCATTCTTGGGAATAACCTGGTGACTTTAGTTTTATGCAGCTGAGAAAGTCTGAAGTCCATGTGGGCTGTGTAGAAAACCACACAGGTATCTTTCAAGCCACATACAGAGCATGCAACTTGAGGTGAACCCAAATACATCCTCCTTCACCATCGGATTTCTGTAACAAAGGCTTTTCAGGACATCAAGTCCAACCCCTAGTTCTAATTCAGGGGTGCTTGTTGGCTTCTGCTGAGACACTGATTTGATTAGTGGCATTCCATGGAACTACAGACATGAGATGTTGAGCTTACCAGTGTTACGATTTATTCCAGGATTCTGAAATGGGGAACGCACCTATCGATGGCACGCTGGAGGCTGTGAGATTCTGAGAAAGCATTTCACGCATATAAATGGCACATGCGAGGAAACAGTTTGCTTATGGTTACAATGCCGAAGCTGGAGACCATCCCATTGTGCTCTCCACCCTCACGGAGTGATGGCTCCACGGGAAACCGCTGGGATTAGATGATCCTGCATTTGGACACCCATACGCCGCCTCATTTATCTACCTGTAACAGGGACAGTGCTGGAAGAGAATCAAAAGATGACAAATTGTTTCTGGTTTTAAAGGAGCTGTTCAGGCTGGGTGTACTCCCGGGGGGAACCAGGTTTCATGCCAGCAGCCATCACTTCATTCTGTTGTGAGGCCACATTTTGGCAAACACCAACCGGCAGATGATTGCTGTCTCCTTTCACCAGCGGATTTAAAGACACTTGCTCTGAAAGCCTGAAATCCAGCCATTCTGAAGATGTGTACAGCACAGAGCAGACCTGCCCACACACTGCTGTGAGGCAGGATGGCAGGCATTAGACAAGAGTTCCAGATGAGAGGGATTTTTTTCCCCATGTTGAGGCAGACAGATAACAGGGGAATGATTCTGTAGGATTCCACAGCAGAGATACCATATCACCAAATGACTCTGGGAAAGACTGACTTGTGTAAGATAAGGAGATAAAAATTCCTAGGACACTGGCCACTGGAATCTGCTTTTGTGGATACAGACCTCCCTCCACCCCAAGCTTCCAACTTCCCTGGGGGCAGGGAGAAGGCACACTGGAGTCTCAAGTTGGTTTCAAGACCCGAGCATAACCTGAGCCCTCCACCATGCCTCTCCCTACAGCCGCTGGTCCAGCCAAGGCTGGGCATCATTCTGGCTGTGACCCGTCTTCCTTCTTTCCAGCTGATGCTTCCTCTCTGGGAATTGACCATATAATTCATGGCTGATACACTCAATCCTCTGGAGGTGAACGTTCCTCAGCCCATTCACTTCGTGTTTCTTCTCCGCCATGTGCCGGAATTCGCAAGGCTGGGGAAGTGCTTCGCTACGCTTACATATACAGATGCCAGGTGCCTATTCTAAGCATTGTGCTGGTATCTACTCATTTTATCCTCCTGACAGTCTTTGAGACAGGTACTAATATTATCCTCATTTTGTAGATGGGGAAACTGAGGCACAGAGAGATTGAGGCTTCGGCTGAAGGTCACCTAGCTGGTCAGTGGCAGAGCCACAGTCACGCCCAGACAGCTTGGCTTCAGGCTCTGGCTGGCGCTAACCCCTTGTTGCTACCTTTCCAACACAACCCGCCTTCAAACACAGCAGCTGAAGCCCACGTGGGTCCTGGTTAGGCCAGGCCTTTCTCCTTCCCAGGCCTCTGGATTCAGTGGATGCCCGGAGCTGGAGCACAGAGCCTGCAATGTGAAAAGACACAGGCTCATCTCCAATCCCCCTGACTGGTTTCAAAGTTCAGGCCAGACGTCCAAACGCTTATTCTGTGTTTGTTTGTTTTGAACATTCCACCATGATGCCCCCAGATGCTTCACAGACGGTCTCTCTGTTCTCCTTCCTTAGGCGAGCATCTGGACCCCTCCCCGCACACCTCCCACCTCTGGCAACACTCCTGCTGCCAGGGACTGATGTTCCCTGCCTCACCTCATTATACATTTCAGCTGAAAACTCCTATTTTCCACGTGGCAGCGAGGAGTATTTATAGCACAAGTCACATGCCAAGGTGTTCTCAAGTTTATCATTTGGAATAATAACCTTGGAGCACAGTCACCATGCCCATTCCACAGATGGGTAAGGAGAGGTGGGAGGTCACAGCAAGGTTTCCAAGGAGTCCTAAACTGCCAGGTCTCTTGAGCCACTTCTATACAATCCTCTCTCCAGATTGCTTTCTCTCATCTTCCTGTTTAACAAACTTATCGAAGGCCTGGGAATGAGAGATGCTGTCAAGATCAAGTCGTACCGTATCTGTGTCTGCACTCCAGTTCCCAGAATACTAACGAGCAACTCTAAGGTCCAGTGGCAGGAACATCAATGCTTAGCTTTCTGCCAAAACCCATTCTCATTAGTAGGCTTACATGCATGAAAGACATATGTGGAGTTTTCAGTCTGCACAATTCTCTCATCACCCGTTATAACTAATCAGAATGCTGAGCGGATTTATTCGCGTGCAGAACACAACCCACCGCCTTCAGCGTCTGCTGAAATGACCGTAACCTTCTTCTGATGGAATCTTCAGGCCAAGAAATAAAAGGTAGATCATAACCTTATAGGCAGACTGAATAAGTCTTTCAGAGTCATCACTGTAAGACTGTTTTTCAAATAGTTATTAAAGAAAGCTCAGATCCCAGGTGAAAGAGATACGAGAGAGCCAGAGGATGTGTTCATTGCCCGGAGCCTGGAATTAGAAACTACAAAGGTTGGAAGTTTCATAAAGGTGAATTTGCCTCCAATCGTGGACACACTATTCCGCGGCTGCTGTGCATTTTTTTCACCGGGGTCTCTGTTCAGGGCAAATGCCCTGGAGTGAGAGTCAGGAGTCCTGAGGACTAGTCCCGGCTGTGCCCCTATCGGTTGTGTGACGTTAGGAAAGTCGCTAAACTTCTTTGAGCTCCCAAATCTGGGGGAGCCAGCCCCCAGCAGTCTACCTTACTGAGTTGTTACTCAAATCAAAATGAACACGCTATGAGAGAGTGCTTCGTAAAGACGCTGTAGATATTTCTAAAGATATATGATCACCCTCCAAAGGCGGTAGTGAGAACAGAAGTCTCTCATCTCTGTTTTCAAAGGAATCACCTTCTAGACATACTGCTGAGAAGTGGCATTTGGGAGTGCGACCGCGAAAGACCGTCTACGTCACAGGATTCAAAAGCAGGCAAGAGCTCACTGTTTCACTCGTTCACCATCTCTGCTTACGTTCACCCTTGAGTCCTTATCTCACCATCCAGTGCAATGCTTGGAGTACTTAACGAGCACCCAGTGGGTACTCATACATGTGAGACAAACCAAAGAATGCTAATCTAAAGATTTCAGTCCCTCTGGTGCAGAAAGGTCGTCCATGGGAAAGAAACTGGGGGGATTTCTGGGAGCCTGAGTCTAGGGTAACCAGCCAACTTGGACTTGGATTTCTGGGACAAACTGCTCACTTGACCCGAGCATCATGTTTGAATAGCCATTTTGCCTCCTCCCAGCTGGCAGGGAATAAAGTATGTGAACTAAGGGAAGTCTGGTGGAAAGCATGTGTGTCTCTGAGTTCCCAAAGAGTTTATCCCTAGAGATTTATAGCCTGGGCATTTCCCCTCTCCTTTTGCCCCTATTAGTTTCAATTTCCCTAGCTGACACCATCTTTTCACTGTCAGGAATCCAACAGACTCACACCACTTCTATTTTTCCTGCATCACATTATCACCTCTAAGATAGATCCCTGATCCCTGTTGGTGGCTTCCTGCCACTAGCTAAATCTCCTACCTAACAGCTCAAGGCATTCAGTGCAAAACTGCAGCCTTCAGCAGGGCTTGGACCTGGAGTTGTTGGGCTTGCCCTGTGCAACATTCACCAGCAACACACGTGTGCTGCAGAACTGCCATCTGGATCGAGCACTGACTGGTGCACACAGCAGGGAAATAACATTTTGGGCCACTGAGGAGATGTGATCGGTGGGGATTTCCCCTTTAAAAACTTACAGCAAAAGCCTGCCTGAGACTATTCAGTATTCATAAGTGGAAAGCAGAGATGGCGTTTCTGTTCCGCCAAGAGCAATAGCTATTTATCATAGCAAATGACTGAAATAGTTATACGTACAATGCTTTACTCAGTGCTGTAAATTACGGTATACAGAAGATTAAACTTAAGCCTAATGCTACCCTTGAGCTTCAACAGCTGAGTCCTATAAATGGGTACCCGTTAAGAAGAGAGAACCTTTTTCCTGGTTACTGTTTAAAAGTGTATCTCTATTAAAAGCTTGTCTTAGCCATAAATTACCAGGAAGGCTGCCCTTGGCCCCAGGCAGGCTCTTCCTCGGGGCACTGCCTCACAGAGTCACATCTAAATGACACAGTGACAAGCCTGAGAGTCAAAGCATGTGCTGTGCTGACCTCCAGTGGGATGGAGGTAAGAGGGACTTCGCATGGGTCTGAACGAGCACTTACTGGCTCTGGGCCAGGAGAGGGGTGGGAGGGCTCTGCAGGGCCTTAAGGAGATCTTCAAAATTGAAATGATCCCGAACTCCATCAATCTAAAGAAAATGCTTCTTCTGGAATCTGCTGTTCCGTGAAGTATCAAGGAACCTTGACCTGGAGCCGAAGCCCCACTTTTTTTTTTTTTTTTTTTTTTTTTATTTTTTTTTTTTTTTTTTTTTGCGGTACACGGGCCTCTCACTGCTGTGGCCTCTCCCGCTGTGGAGCACAGGCTCCGGACGCGCAGGCTCAGCGGCCATGGCCCACGGGCCCAGCAGCTCTGCGGCATGTGGGATCTTCCCGGACCGGGGCATGAACCCGTGTCCCCTGCATCGGCAGGCGGACTCTCAACCACTGCGCCACCAGGGAAGCCCCGAAGCCCCACTTTTAACTAACTACATTTTATTCTCCAAGCACTTGCTCCTCAAAGTGTGGTCCATGGACCAAAAGCACCAGCATCACCCGGGAGCATGTTAGAAACACAAACCTGCTGAATTCAAATCTGCATTTTAGCAAGAAACCCCCAGGGGGCTTATATGCACATTAAATTTGGGGCATCAAGGGATAAGTAAGCAGGTGTTAACAGGGAGGAACCCCTTGATTTTCACACTGGAAATCATTACAAGTGACAAACAGGATTTATGGGAACAGGTCCTAAGAGTGGGCTGTATGATTCTGAGCTCTCTTTTGTCCAATCCTACTTCAGAACATTTTCAGGAACTTGAAAGGTTTTTATGAGCTGGGAATGAATGTATTACTCTGAACTAGAGATATGACCCGAAACACCCCAGGGTGTAAAACAGAGTGAATTAGCAAAAAGTTCATGCTTTGTAAATCAATCATAATCCTCTTGGGAATCAGGAGGCTGAGAACGCATGGCAATGTTTTGAGCCAGGATTTCAATTCTTTGTTGTAATTACCAGTTGACTTTAAGTGGGATATGTATGTAAAAATCTATGTTGTTTGAGAAGATAGAGATCCTGAACAACCGTATTCTTTATGAGAAAAAATTATTGTTCAGTATACATGTTAAAAACTTAATGCACTAAATAAATAGATAGATTTAAATAGATAGATAAAGAAATAAAATAAAATCTATTGTGGCCAAGCTAGCAGAGGGAAAAATGGCAAGACAGTTAAGAAAACTGCTCATTTAAGGGAAGGCAGGAAAGGAGAACAAAAACAAATAAAATGCAAGGTACACAGAATGCAAATTAAAAGAGATAAGTCCAAATATATAAAGTAATCACAATAAATGTAAATGGATAAAACTCACCTATTAAAAGACACTATCAGATTGGACTTTTAAAAAAGCCAGCTATACACTACTTACAAGAGAGACACCTAAAACAAAATGACACAGAAAGGTTGAAAATAAAAGATTGGAAAGAGATAAGGCAATACACATTGACCAAAAGAAAATTAGGTGGCAATGTTAATCAGATAAAATAGGACCTAAGGCAAAAGCATTAATAGGGACAAAGACTCCACCACTAAAATGACATGAGTCATAAACTTACATGTATCCAATAGCACAGCCTGAAAATGGTACTGCAAAAGGTGTTAGAATTTCAGGAGAGACTGACACACAACCATCATAGGAGACTTAAAACTCCTTCTCAGAAACTATAGACCAAGCAGACAAAAATGGTGAGGATAAATAGGATTTGAATAACAAAATAAACAATTAATATATGGAACCCTGCACATAAAAGAGAGATTATACAAGTTTTCTAATAACATGACACATTAAAAAGAAAAAAGCATGATCACAAAGGAGATATCCTAAGTTATAAAACAGGTAACATAACTTTCCCTGGCCATCACAAATGAAACTAGAAATCAAAAATAAAACAAGAGTAAGGCCCCCCGTCACCACCCTTTACATTTGGAAACTAAAACTATGCTCCTTAATTACTAATTGGCAATGATGTGATTTTTTTTTTTCTATGTGTGGCCTAGTTGCTATGGGACCAGGTTAATTTATATGACATTTGTCATGGGTATCACCAGAAACAGGAAACTCCCCAAGCCATTATAGCTAAATTATTTTGTACTTTGAACTAAATTCTAACCCAAAGGGAAGGTGAAGTACCTGACTCCAGGAAGAAAAGAAGGGGTGTGCGTGGGTTAACTACAACCTAGTCGTACAGCACCAGAAGCTGCGGTTGGCTCATTCCCCAGACTGTGCCCTATTCTATCACACTATACCCATCTCTTGCTGCTAGCCACTACTGGCTGGGCGCAGAGACTGTCCTAGCAGTGCTCTAGTCACCTGGGAAAAGGTGCCATTCAACTGATGTGGCATCCTACAATCAGTAGGGTCCTGGAACCGAGCAAATTCTGTAGATCACAGTTTACATGGGACCCTCTGTCTTCTTGTTCACAGGGCCAAGCACGTCTTAAAAATGATTGCGGAATGCTGCACAGGAGACACACAAGAAAAATATAGGTCCATGTGTCCCTGGGGTAGAAAGCAGGCCCCCTGAGAAATCCCCCCAAATCAATCCCAAACCAACCACTTCCTCTGGACTGTGCTTCCAGTTCAACACAATTCCAGGGCTGGCTGAATAATGAAAGAAATATTAAAAAGAAAAACACCAAACAACCTAAAAAGAATAGAATGCAGGATGGGGTGATACAGATCAAATCGCATTGATGATAGGTCTGCAAGTTCTGTGGGCCAGCAGGGGCGGGGGAGATGGAGCAGTAAGAAAATAAAAGAGAGGACCAGAGCTCTTCTGCCTGTGCCACGGACACCTGTGGTGGTCAAAACAGCCCTGTGGTTCCCTGGCTCACAAACAAGCCACAGAGTTGGGGCAGCTCTCAGGGGACCACTCCCCCTGCCCTGGGCCTCCTCACTGGTCTCCCAATCCTTCTCAAACATCACCAACACTGCCCCCCATCAAAGAGTATCCTAGGCAGAGGTGTGTTGTCAGCACAGACGCTTCCCACCAACTACCCCCTCGGGTGAGTGTCACAGTGGTAAGCACATGACATGGGCAGCTGAAAAAGTGGCACAAGAATTTTCAGAGCTGCTGTCCAGGTCCTTCCTCTTTCAATGCTCCGGTGACTTAATTCATACGCACCTGGAGAGAGTGCTGCCATCAGACGATGCCCTAGAGCTGACTGTCATGCAGGTCACTGAGTCAGGGGTCAGTCGGGGCTGGTGTTAACGGGACCTCACTGCTGGGGACTGGGCAGCAGGGCTCCTGATGGGGGCGGCTTGTTTGAGAGGGATACCTACGGGGTGGGGACAGCCACTTAGCGAGACGAGTGGAAAATCGTAGCCACCCCACCAGGGAAGCCATACTCATCAGAGAAAAATGCATCTCTGGAGAAGCCTCAGGAATTTGAAGAAATAATTCCTGGGAGAGAAAAGTAAAGCATGTACGATGCTAATAAACAAGCAAGTAACAGGGTTAGTCAGAAACCAAACCTTAGACAGAAATCCATAGTTCCAGTTTTGTAAAACAAACACCAGAGTTCTTTCTCTGGAAAAAAAAAATGATTATTCATTCCACGTGAAGTAAGATTCATCATAGTGAAATTGTTTACTTATTTTTTCATCATTTACTCCCCTCGATTTACATTTTCCCCCGGATGTATTTATTTCCCACGCATCTCCTACACAGCAATTCCCCAATGTGCACTCATTTTTCAGTAGTGCCTGGCCACATGAAAGACCAAAGGAAAGGCCTTGGGCAAGCTCTTCACTACAGGATTTCCTCAATTCCAGTATGCCACCGATGGTAAGAGGCCACATCAACTTAACAGCACCTTTTCCAGAAGAGAAAAAAAAAACCCTGCCATAGTAAATATACACATGATATGGGAAGAAGCACTTGGACTTTAGAAACAATAGGGCTGGGAACCTTCTTTAGAGACTCCCTGACCCCACCCCCAGCCCCAAGGTGAGCCTCTACATGGTGCCTAATATGTGACACTTCGGGAGGGACCTCTCAGTGACCCCACGCAAAGCACTCAGAATCAGCTCCCGGAGCGAAAACTCCAGATGCTCTTCCAAAACGAAAATTGTGATGGTGGAGTGGCAGTTTGGATGGGAGTTGGGCTCTAGCATTAGGGCGCGAGGTGAAAAGGATGGATAATCAAGCCCACCCTTGAAAACCCTTCCACTCATAAAGTACGGTAGATATGGTTTGGGGATAGTGGGCTCTCTTCATGGCCAGTTTCTCCTCCAGGATTGGAAAAGAGCTTTGTTTCTCTGCTTGGACACCAGATGAAGGAGTGGGCTTGTATGTGGCACTGCAGTATTAATCCAAAAAAGTGCATTATTATTATTATCACCATCACCATCACCAGCACCCAGTGCACACGGTTGAACTCTGATAAATTCAGAGCGATGGGACTCCAAATCGAAAGAGGCGCATTTTTGTTTTTTACTGCAAGACCTCTGAGTGCTTTGATGGGCTAATAGCTGCCGAGAACCTCCAGAGGGTAATCTGGCATGTGGTCTTTCCCAAGCATGTGTGTGCCCCCAAACTCCAGCTCGCAGAGCACAGATGCACTACTATGGGGAGGGAACACTGCTTCGGAAACCCTGTTCTGCTCATTGCTTCGGATGGGGACAATGCCAAGATGACCTTTTGAATCAGTGCTGGCAACATTCTTCGCTCGCATTTAAATAAAGCGATGGCTGTTCCCCTAATTTTTCTCAGTTGATACAGCTCCGAGGAATGGAAGGGAGCAGCCCATACAGCGAGGACAAGCCAGTGATGAGTCAGAAGCCGGGGGTCATGTTACAGTGTCAGCCTTCCAGAACTCAGCTGTGGTCAGGGATCAAAGGAGCAGCCTCACCAGTGCTCAGTGAGGAAGGACGGTTCCCCTGCATCAACCTCTCCAACTGCACCTGAACACAGACAGTCATTCTCTTTGAAGGAGCAACATCTTCTAAACGAATGTCCTCGCTTACCCATGGAATGTGGCTTACAACTGGGAAGCCAATTTCCTTCCATGCTCACTTTCTCCCTCCTTTCTTCCAAGATTCATTTTTTAAAAAGTGTATTGAGGGGCTTCCCTGGTGGCGCAGTGGTTGAGAGCCTGCCTGCCGATGCAGGGGACGCGGGTTTGTGCCCCGGTCCGGGAGGATCCCACGTGCCGCGGAGCGGCTGCGCCCGTGAGCCATGGCCGCTGAGCCTGCGTGTCCGGAGCCTGTGCTCCGCAACGGGAGAGGCCACAACAGTGAGAGTCCCGCGTACCGCAAGGAAAAAAAAAAAAAAAAAAAAAGTGTATTGAGCACCAATTGTAGATCCAGCATTCATCGTGTTAACTCAGGGAACACAATGGTGAGCACGATGACAGGGCTCCTTGAAACTCCTAGTCTGGGGGGGGGTGTCTGTGCGTGAGCATTCGTATGCAACAGGGGTGGATAAGTAAACAAGCATTTGCGATGGCTGTCATGTATGCGAATCTTGGTAAAGTGGGGAGTGCCAAAAGCACTTGAATTGGGGCTGGAAGAGTCCTTCTTTCTCCCTGTCTGTGCCCCAAGTCAGGAAATGTGCTCCAGGCTGGGACTCAGGGATGCAAAAGACACAGCCCCAGCGCTTGGGAGCTCAGTACCTAGTGCTCACAGGTGACTGCTGCACAGTGATCGGTACCATAGGACAGGGGGGATGCAGGGGGCACAGGGACCAGCTGACAATTTAGTTGGGTGGTAGCTGAGCTCAGCAGAAATGTAGAAAAACACTTAGGGTGTTGCTAGCCTAAAAAGAAGTCTATCAGTGATGCAAAAATGAAGTCATCTGTACTTGGAAAAAAAAGTCCAAAGACATTAAAATGGCTATTGTCAAGGTCAACAGCAGCCTTTAGTGGCAACTAGCGACCTCTTCTCTTTTCTCCTCTCACTCAACCACTTGGCATTTGACTGGCTCTACAAAACACTTTCTTCTCTTGGCTCCCATGTTGTCATCTTCTGCTGCTTTTCCTACCAGGTCACTGGCCATTCCCCTTCTAACTAACCCTAAATGTTGACCTCTCCCTTTTCCACCTCAATCCACCAGCAAATGTTGTCAGCTACATTTCCAAAACAGATCTCAAGTTTATCCTTTGTTATCCACCTTCACAGCTATGCATCAGTCCCTATGAGGTCTCCCAGGCTCCAAGCAGCCAGAATGACCTTCTAAAAACACAAACCAGATGATGTCTTTCCCTCACACAGGGTCCTCCCGTGTCTTCTCACCACACCTGGAATGAAGCCCGAACTTTGGGCTCTACAGTAGTGGCCCCCCCCACCTCTCTGAAGCCCTCAAACACACCTCACCTGGTGTGCTCTACCTACAGCTCAATCACATTATTGTTTATCAATACATTATCTAACCTACCAGAACACAGGCTTCAAGAAACCCACACTCTTTTTTTTTTTTGTGGTACGCGGGCCTTTCACTATTGTGGCCTCTCCCGTTGCAGAGCACAGGCTCCGGAAGCACAGGCTCAGCGGCCATGGCTCACGGGCCCAGCCGCTCCACGGCATGTGGAATCCTCCCGGACCGGGGCACGAACCCGTGTCCCCTGCATTGGCAGGCGGACTCTCAACCACTGCGCCACCAGGGAAGCCCTAAAAACTCACACTCTTATTTGTCTCATTCACCTGCAGCATTAGAACAATGCCTAGCATACAGTAGGTGCTCAATAAATATTTTGAAAATAAATTAATGAATCAAAGCTATGTGACTCTGGAGAATGTAATCCAAGAGATTCAGCCTTCAAGAAACAGGCTTAAATGAGATTATAAGTTTATTTTTCAATTAAAGATGAATTCAATAATACTAAAGTAAAAAAATGCTAAAGTTATGAAGATCCTCTTAATCTATCTCTAAATTTGAGCTGAGCCATTATATATGCTATTTTTTTTTTTTTTTTTTTTTTTTGGCCATGCCGCATGGCATGTGGGATCTTAGCTCCCCCGACCAGGGATTGAACCCGCGCCCCCTACAGTGGAAGCATGGAGTCTTAACCCTTAACCACTGAACCACCAGGGAAGTGCTTGGTTTGTTTACTTGTAAAATTTTACCTGGTTTACAGAAACATGCAAGAAAAGGGAATTCCATTGAATTTAGAGGAAACCATCTACTGTTTGACGGGGGGAGCGCCTCATGGATCTGCTCATTTGCTGGACATGAACAAGAAGCTAAAGACAGAACTGATGGTGGTACCCACTCCACCTCTTCTGCAACCTTGCTTCTTTTTACTTTTTGATATTTAAAGGTCTATGCAAATGCTGTGGCTCTCAAAACATGGACTGTAACTGATTTATTCCTCCTTTCTGAATTCCCTCAAAATTGTGCCCAAGTTCTTTACCTAAGCCAACAAGCAGACAAGATCAGTGGCATAGGTTAGAAAGATGAGAAAGAAACAGGGAGCTCAGGTGCCCCCAAGCACTGCATTTAGTCTCCAGCATCCTACAGGGGACCAAAACAACCTTTCTGTATGGAAGTGTAGTTACACTGCTGCAGGGAGTTTGAGATTCAAAACACTGAACCAGTACAGTGGTTAAAGTGATCTAGAGTCAGACATAGATTGGAACCTTGGTTCTGCCACTTAACATCAGCCTGATTTTGAAGAAATTTCCTAAATCCTCTGAGTCTCCCTGTCCTTGGCTGTGAGATGAGAATACTATGACCACAGCACCTTAGGGTGGCAACAGGATTAAATAACAAAAATCTTAGCATATATAAGTGCTCAATAAGTACATTAGCTTTATTGTTGGCTTTGGTTTTTTTTTTTTTTTTTTTTTGCGGTATGCGGGCCTCTCACTGTTGCGGCCTCTCCCTTTGCGGAGCACAGGCTCCGGACGCGCAGGCTTAACGGCCATGGCTCATGGGCCCAGCCGCTCCGCGGCATGTGGGATCTTCCTGGACCGGGGCACAAACCCATGTCCCCTGCATCGGCAGGCAGACTCTCAACCACTGCGCCACCAGGGAAGCCCTGCTTTGGTATTTTTGTCTGCCATTAGCAAAGAAAAAAGAAAAGCCAGGGTTTGGGACCAGGTCAGCCTGTTATGTTCTAGACACACCTTTAATTCTAATTAGAGCAGCGCTAAGTTCAAAATACAAACATTTGAAGTGGAGCAAAATGTGGTCCCACTTTATTGTAGATTCTTTCAGTTGTGATGCTTGATTTAAGGCAGAACCATTTGTTAGTCCGTGATTTTTTCCCTTAGGGATCTTCTTATTATAGGGATTTCCTTAGGATCTCTCGTATGACTGCACTTTACCAGGGACAATGGAAAGATGAAATAAGAAGAAAGAACAGCAGACATTGTTTCTGATCGTAAGGAACCCGAAAGATATATCAAGCCAAGAGTTAATTCTGGATCGGGGATCCATGCATCAAATTAAGGTTAAAAAAGAATCCCACTAACAAAATCAAGTTTGCACAGATTCACTCGTTCTTGCCAAGTCTTATTAGTTAATACTGTCAGACTTGACAAAGAATATGTTTGATGAGACCAATTTACTTTAATTATTTTATATGTCTCTGGTATAATAATCTAGTCTCATAAAAGACAACCCACAATAACAACAACAGAAATTTAATCTCAACAAACGAATTCAACTTAATTGACCAAAAACTCCAGCCCTGCTCTGTGGCAATTTACACTTTCAGAAAGGAAGTTCTGGCAGGATAATTAGCCGGCGATGATACCCGGGAAGCCCAGGGGCACTGGCATTAGGAGGGACGGACTTTCTCTAGGGCTCAGAAGCACAAATGGTTTGTTTCCTGCTCAACCAGAGGTCACCCGGAGATAGACAAAATAAAAAGAACAATTGCAGGAAACCTTGGAACCTCATGAATGAGGCTTCCATGTGTGGCACTGCTGGGCTCTGCTGCTCTGGGTACCCACCCAGCATCGGCACCTGGATGTGGATGGGAGGGCTGGAGGTAACAACCTCCAGCAGCCAGCTGCTGTCACTCATGTATTTTGCAGCCCAGCCCCTCTGCTTCAGCTCACAGTTCATTAAATTCTACTGCATCACCATCAACATGCAAAATAGCTACTTGAAGGGCATTCAAAAATATAATCAGAAAAGGGAATAAAAAGCCCTCTCTGAGAGAGAGGGACAAAAATTAATCCTCTCTTGTCTACTGAGTGACAACTAGGTTCTTTGGTTCTAACATGTATATTATTTAAGTAGCAGTGACATCCAACGATTATCTCTGTCTGATGGATGGGGTGTGGGGCTGTATAGTTCTCTGCTTGGAGGGTAAGCACCAAATGTGGCTGAAAAACTCTGAAGGATCTGTGTATATGGATGGGTTATTTCTTTTGCCATTTTTTCCCCTTTTTTGATTTTCAGGTGGGGAGGACTGAGACTTTATGGACTTCTGCAACATATCTTGTTTTATGCTTTGAATATGACTGTGATGGGGAAATTATCCTGATGACCCGTGCACACACACTCACTTGAATGTGGAGAAAAACTTAAATACAGAAAAGCACAAAATATGATAGGACAAATGGAAATGTTATATTTTATGGCAGTGGGTTTCAACTGGGGGCAATTGTGTCACCTAGGGGACACTGGCAATTCCTGGAGACAGTTTTCGATGTCATGACTGGGGGTGGGGGCTGCTACTGGCATCCAGTGGATAAAATACAGGGAAGCTGTTCGACATCCTACGATGCACAAGACGCCCCCATAACAGAATTATCCAGCCCTAAATGGTAACAGTGCTGTCGCTGAGAAACTCTTCTTCATGGCAGTTCATTATGTAAATATATCAGGAGATAAGGACAGAAAAAAAAATCATACTCTTTTCATTTAGGCAAATCATACAACTCCATAAATGCCCAACCCAATTACAACACCACAGCTTGGATCTACTTATTATTCTTCCCTTTACTTGTAATATTTCAAATTGATTAAACGTATGCAACTACTAAAAGTAATAAAAATATGTTTCCATTGCAGGTATCTTGCACCTCCTAGTTTTGAGCTTGCATACAGGCTTGTGGACACAGATGGGACCCCCCGCCCCCGCTCCCACACACACACACACACACACACACGCACACACGCACACATGCACACACCACACACAGAGGATTCTTTTCGGAAGATATGGCAATACTACTCTCTCTGGGTTGAGGTTGGGACCCACAGCATCGACACAAGAGGAAGAGTCACAAATGTCACCCTCACACTCCATGGTAATCATAAGTGAATATTCTCTGGAAAAGATTTCATTATAAATCTCTGTAGCTTATCACTTGGTTAACAATAGCTTAACTTTCTTTTTTTTCCTAAAGTAAATTTTGTTCCACCACTGTGCTAAGTACTTCCCACGTGCGAGTTCCTTTAATCATCACAACAATCTTACGAGATAAACTACGATCCCATTTTAAGAATAAGGAGACTGAAGCACAGAGAGGCAAAGTAACCTGCCCAAGGTCACACAGCTAATAAGTGGAAGAGCTGGGACTTGAGTCTAGGCAGACTGACCCCAGGGAGGCTATTCCCAACCACGAGGCTCCTACATCGTGTCAGTGCGTCAAGCCACAACTTGGGCTGGACAGCTACGAGAGACAGGGATGCCTGCCGAATGGGATCAGGACGCCCAAGGCAAGGCTTTTTCTGTTTTCCCCTTGTCTACGCCTAAATAACCTCATCAACTAACCTAAGCGACTTTAGAAACAAACCAATTCCTCAAAATCCTAGATCTCCTGGGTAGAGGTTTAAAAAGTATCCAAAGGGCCCATGTACAGAGGAAACAGACGTAAGGGGCCCACACAGATAGGGTGGCACAGAAAATGGTCTGCAGGGAACCCCTACCCCTACGTCAAGCAGAGGGTCTCCTGAGCAGTGGGCATGCCTACTTTTTACGTCTCGGACACCAGCTTGGGGCACAAAGTCAGGAGCAACAGGAAAGCAGACAGTGCTGGGAGCGGGGCTTCACGTGACCCCCATACGGGGAGGCGGCCAAGGCCAGATGGACCTCGGCAGGGACCCCAGAGAGACACTGGGAGCTTCATGGTGTTTCCAAAGGAGCTGACACTGGGGCCGCATGTGAATGTAAACCATATTCATAAAAGGCAGATCCTCAGAACTCCTGGCAATGTAACCATCTTCAGGCCAACAAGTCCTGCCTCAAGAGTGTGGGAAGCCGAAGACGAATCACAGGCCAGAGTCCGCAGGCTGACCTCTGTGCACACATCCCCCGAGACAGGGAGAGAAACGAAGGCAGGAAGCACTTGACTGAATTGGTTTTCCCATTTTTCATAAGAAACATTCAACTTAATAAAAAATAGCCATACTTTATTGACGATAATAGCTACCCTTTCTTTATTTCCTTACTATGTGCCAGGAAACTACTTTATCTCTGTTCTTCATAGTAACTCTGCAAGGCAGGAACTATCGCCTTCATTTTAGAGGAAAAGGAGGCTCAGAAAGGTCATGTAATTAGCCCAAGGTCTCACAGCTAGTAACTTGGGTCTGTTTGACTCCAAAATTCATGATTTTTCCACAACGGCTTTCACTGTTTCACATTACCTGTCAACCTCCAAAGTCCTCAGAACCAACTGCCTACACACACACACACACACACACACACACACACA
The DNA here is from genome assembly GCF_003031525.2 of Neophocaena asiaeorientalis asiaeorientalis. Lineage (NCBI taxonomy): Eukaryota > Metazoa > Chordata > Mammalia > Artiodactyla > Phocoenidae > Neophocaena > Neophocaena asiaeorientalis. The sequence goes on from NW_020172179.1 coordinate 166,386, forward strand.
CACACACACACCCTTTTTTCATTTAACTTAACCAGGTCACTGAAATCTTGAAGGCTGCCATGCATCCATCTCTCTGGATATATGATCCCTAAAACCAGGAGCTGAATCACAGGTGCTAAGAACGAGCAAGTTTCCAAGAGAACACAGGTCCAGGCCCCTGTCATTTAAAACGGTGACAAGTCCAGGGTCTAAGGGCTGGGCGAGGCCAAGCTGGGATCTGGCCCCAGGTGTGCTGGACCCTGGGCTGTGTCCCTCCCACTGCACCTCAGCTCTGCTTCCCGGGGCCACGGCCGGTGATGGATGAACGCATTTCTAGGTGTTGGGAATACAGAGCTGAAAAGGTACATCCCTAGTCCCGAGGGGATCCTAGAAGCTGGTGGATGTGCTGAGACAGTCCACAGATAAGTGAAGTGCGCGGCAGAAGGTGGGAGGCATTGGAGAACAGAATTTTATGGATGTGAAGAGGGATGAATCGCGTCCAGCTGCTGGCCATGGGGAGATAGCACGGGGAGAAGAGGAATGAACGCATGCTCTGGGTGTGCCTGCAGGAAGGCGCCTCTGGCCAGTCATTCCGCACCAACAACTCCCCCGAGGCAGGCAGCGCACCGATCTTATGGACCAGGTGGAGAGACAGGAGGCTACCTGCCTGAGATCACGCAGTTAATGAGGGAGTCATGTGAACTGCTTTGCCTGCCTCCAAAGCCCACGTTCTCTCCACTTTAAAACTTCAGATGCTGTTCTGCAGAGCCCTGGCGGGTTGAGAGGCCAGGAATAGGCCAGGGACCCCAATTTCAACCTCTCTGGCTCTGCTGTGTATCTATATCCATATTTGGGTTCTGCAGATGAGACTCCGTTTGAGAGAAAGCTCTGCTGCTAACAAGATCGAGTCTGAAGCCCTGTACTATGATGTGTTACCTGGAAGGCAAGTGGGTCAGGCCTTTGACAAGAAGGGCATGTGACCCACGCTGGGAGGCAGTGAGGGACAATGGCTAGGCAAGCAGGCGAGGCACGCACTTCCCTCTCTCTGGAGCGATGCGGCCTGCGTTCAGAATCAGGCTTTACACCTGCTTAGCTTTGCAACCCTGGGCAAGGTGTTCCTAAGCCTGAGCTTCCCCAAGTTCAAAATGGGGGTAACATTGGTACCTACTTCACGGGGGTGTTGAGAGGGTCAGGATTACATGTTCAAAGATAAAGAAAGCATATAGCATGGTGCCCGGCACTTAGCAAAGTGCCATTCTCGTTAACTTGCTGGTTACAGCGAGGCTAGTCATAGGAGGTGAAAGAGCAGAAAAGGAAATACTATGACACTATAGGAGGAATTTTTAGGGCAACTAAGAAATCCTCACTGCTCCCGGAGTGTTGCTCTGGTTCTGAGCTCTGCCTCGTGTTCTCCTGCCCTTGATAAGTGCGGGCTGCGCATCTGCGGGACACGTACCCGAAAGACGAGGGAGGCTTAGGGGCCTCCGTCTGCTGAGATGTGGCCACGCCCCCATCGCTGCTTGTCAGCTGATTCAGCAAGAAGCTCAATGGAGACGGGGCTTCGGGGGATGAGATCGGTGACCCCCAAACCCCCAAACTAATTTACTGCCGCTGTTCAGGAGGTGGCCACAAAACCCCTGGCTCTCCCCCTAAGCTCAACTTGCTCTGGCACCAAAAGGCCTAGGACAGAGGGAGGCACGTGTCTCAGCCCGGCCGAGCCCCAGAGGCCTCCTCTGCTGGCTAGATGAGGCTTTGCCTTGGGCGGAATTCTGCAGGGCACAGTGGGGTCCCAGGTCCCTTTTAGGTTCTTGCCGTCAGAGACCCTGCCAGCGAATTAAGTTCCCAGAGGAGGTTGTGACGGCTTATGGGATTTCTGTCTTGTTCACTGCTGTGCCCCAGTGCCCAGAACAGCAGCACATCCCGTGAATGAATGAATGACGATCCCTTTCGGCATCTTCGTGAGACAAACAGAAGCAGGGGCCACGGAGCTTCCACAGTCACCCCCTGACCCAGCAGTTGGGTGGGATCTTCCTGCCACTGCTCTGCTCTTGACTCCCTCTCCTGTCACCCCAGCTGGTAGCACCACCGCCGGGCCTCTGACAGCCTCCCTGGGAGAGGCCTGACCTTTTCTCTCCTCCGGGGAGAAGGAAGGGTCATTTGCTACAGAGCCTCAGGCAAGAAAATCAGCTCGTGCCCAGCGCACGACTTGCTCCTGTGTCATATGCTCATTCTGCCAGAAACAAAAATGTGAGAGCTGGAAGCACCCGCGGAAGTCACCTCTTGTGGAAGAAACGAGGACACCAAACACTGAGACATTTAGCAAGTAGCCCCAAGTCACAGAGCTGGCTGCCAGGAGGGGCAGGAGACCTGGCCTCTCAACAGAGCTCTTTGTACGGCACTTTCTAGGAGCCTCTATGCCTGTGCAGGTCAGAGAGTCTCAGAAGCCTGGATTCTCTATGTATTGTAAACACAAAACACACCTAGAGTTTACACACAGACGCAGGTTATACATATATATGCAGCTATGTAAATGACATATACGTATATACATATTCATAAGTGATATTAGGATATATATGACTATTCTATAGTCCCAAATACATTTACTAGAGAGCTTAGATAAGCCCATCTCCTTTTATTTTATACCTGTTTATTACAGAATGGTGATAGCTGCAGGGCTGGGGTAAAATAAGAAATCCTGAGTGTGAGAAAGGGGAAGCGTGTAATTTGCAAAAGCGTATTTGATATTATAATTGCTTTGATTTTTTTTTTTTTTTTTTTTTTTTTTTAGGCACAATATTTAATGTGCTTTGAAATTTAACAGTAAAGAAGGGCATTTGGATTTTACGTTCAACAAAAAAAGAGGAGACTTTAAACCAAAAGACTGGGAACTACTGTTCTGGAACGCAGAGCATATGACAACTTTGGAAATTGGCTGGTCCAACACCCCGTGTGAAGACAGGAAACCTCCACTCAGAGAGGTTAAGTCACTTCCTGTCTCAGATCAGTAGCTGTTTGTTTGCTATAGGGCAGCAGCCTCGTGGAGGTTATCTGTTGTAAGTCCACACAGCACCTGCACTGAAGGAGACCAGCATTTGCTGTGGAACAGCTGAAGGGAATTGCTCACTTCAAGGATGTAAAGATACAAAGGGAAAGTGAGTTCCCAAACAGGCCTGGCTTTTTTTTTTAACAAGGATGATTCTTGGAAGAGGAGAAGCTGAACCTGTGGCTTTGCTACATGCATTTCTCGGGGGGCAGCAGCCCAGTGGTCCCACACGGGACCCAACCCTCCTGTGTGTCCATACAGGGAGACTCCGCCATGCCCTCTCTCAGGGGGACCCAATGTCAGGTTGCGAGGCTGCAGGAGGGACTGCTCAAGCCACCACTGCCCCTCCCCTTCGTCATCTGCAGAGGCCACCACCCATCTACCTAAACAATGAGAGGCTTTCTCTCTGGTGTCCCGGCAGGACTGAGTGTGTGGGCAGAAGGACTGCAGCTTCTAAGATAGGCAGTCTGGGAGCAGAGGTAGAGCCCCAGGAGGAATTCACCCATGGCCTTGGGCTAAGACAGACCCAGGGCCAGACCACAGGGGACGGTTCCTCCCTGATGTCGGACACTGGCCGGTGCAGGAGTCCACTTACCGCAGTGGGACTGGAAGACCTGTGGCTTGACGACCTGGTTACAGGCACTGCACACCACGAGGTAGAAGTCGTCGTGTGCTGGGTAGTGGCCAAACAAGTGCATATCTGTGGGGGAAAGGAAAACAGGTTGTTTTGAAAAAGCAACCAAGTCTCAGAAGGTGGACGGTTTCTTCTTGGCATTTCCTCGAGGATAGTTTTTCAAACAAGACGTGCAGAAAGCAATCATCTTTACGAAAGGGAAAGCAGTTTCTCCTAATGCAGCTCCCTACTCTCAGGGAAGCCCGTGCCTCAGAGAACCCCTCCTTATTTTCCTTGCAGACAGACGGCTACCCCTGTTGGTTTGGTCAGCGAGGTTGGGCTGCCTGGAATCACATGCTATGGGGAGTGACCCTGTTCTGAAAGAGGGCCCTTGGGTTAGCTGGGACCCAATGAGGCTCTAGTCATTTTAGGATGGGGGAGCTCCTCCAAACCCATTTCAGCGTGGGCAGAGCCCTCCCAGGTGAGTGACGGGGCGAGAAAGCCCGGAGAGACAGAGGAGTTATCCCGGTCTCGGCAGCTGCCTGGGTTCCCCATCACCTGTGGGAGACTCCAGGGTAAAAGGAAGTGTCCAGACAAGTGGCTTGTCAGCCACCATCATTACCCATTCTTTATGTGGCAAAGATTTACCGAGTGCCTAAGTGTGCCGGGTACCGACCATGCTGGGTTCCAGGGATAACTGGTGAACAAGAACAAATGCCCTGCTCTGCTGGAGCAGAAAAGAGAAGAATTAACCGAATCACACAAGTCATCACTTGGTTGTAACAGTGGTACCTCCTAAGGAGGAGATGTACAGGGTCCCATGAGAGTGTGTGGCAGGTAGACCTAACCTTGTCTGAGGCATTGGAGAGGCTTCCCTGAGGAGGGGTTAGAGAGAGAAAAGGCCAGGGGAGGGAGAGGAAAGTTCCAGGTCTGCCGAGGAAGGAGATCTGTGTGTCAGCAGAACCTCTTGGCTGGAACAGAACAAGGGGGGAGCCCAGAAGGTGTAAGCCTGTGGACCAAGGTAGAGATTCTGAACCTGACTTTAAGATCAGTGGGAAACTACTGAAGGTTTTTAAGCAAAGAAGTGACAGAGTCAGATGGACGCTGTTAGAAGGTCAGTTATGTGGCCTACGAGACACAATCACACAGGTCCACACGAAAACCTGCCCACGCATGTTCACTGTAGCATTATTCATAACAGCCCAAGGGTGGAAGCAACCCAGATACCCATCAACTGCTGAACAAATAAATGAAATGTGATATATCCACACAATGGGATATTACTTGGCCATAAAAAGGAGTGAAGTACTGATACCTGCTACAACATGGATGAACCTTGGAAAACATATGCTAAGTGAAAGGAGCCAGTCACCAAAGCCCACGTATTATATGATTCCATTTATATGAACTGTCCAGAACAGGCAAAACTAGAGAGACAGAAAGCAGATTAGTGCTTGCCTTGGGTGGGGGGGAGGGGCCCTGGAGGGAACTGTCGGACAGTTGCTAAAGGCTACGGGTTTCTTTGGGGGTGATAATAACGTTCTAAGATTGATAGTGGTGATGGCTGCACAACGCCGTGAACACACTACAAACCACTGAACAGCATGCTTTACACGGGTGAATTGTGTATGTGAATTATGTCTCAGGAAAGCTGTGTGTGTGCAGGGGTCAGCTTGGAGGATTCGGTGGTCATACCTCCTCGCCCACCGTGGGGTGGGGGGCACTCTGCCGGCCTCTCCTTAGCTGCCTGGCTCCAGGGCCACTGAGAGCAGGGCGGACAGAGGAAATAAAAGACACGTTCTGCATGAAAGTCTTTGCGTCACAGAGCTGAGCTTCCTCTCCCCAGCACCCCCATGCCCTCGTTTTTTAGACTCAACCTGTGTCTTTACTGAAAACCACCAGGCGCACGATGGTTCTCCCAGCTGCAGGGCGAGGCCACAGGGAAGCCAAGTTCCTTCTGATTCAGGCACGGCTCATTTATAAACCAACACAGGCTTCCAGTGCAGCCCCGATGCTTAGAGGGAAATGGAACCGACCAACTTGTCACGCGGCCGGGAGCCAAGACCCCCACCCCCGAGGAGGCTGGACTGGAAGGGTGAGAAGGGCCCCCATTGCTGGGTCCCCTCGACGTGCGAGGAACCCGCACACCTGCAGCGGGATGCGGACCAGACCGGGGCACAGGCACACTGAGCCTCTGCATCATCCGTGGCTCTGGTCGCAGCCCATCATTTCCCCTCTAGGACTCGCCTCTGTTTCCACTCTGACTAAGACATTACCGGAGGGGAGCGTTATTAGTCAGTGCCTGGTAGGCGGAGGCCTGTGGAAAGAGGAGGCCTGAGAGAGAACCCAGCTGTTACAAAGGCCTGCGGCGTGGGGAGGCCCAGGCCGGGCCCACCCAGCATGTCCGGGGCCCTTGCTTCAGAGCCTCCCAGCGCACAGAGGATGCACCCGGTCCCACATTGCTGACACCACTCCCGCTTTACATTTTATTTACAGATTATTTTTATAATATATAGTCTTTTTTTTTTTAATAACAAAAGTGATCCATGTTCTTTGAGGATACATATGAAAAATACAGAAAAGCCAGAAGAAATTAAAAAAAAAATCACTGGCAATCTTTATTAACACTTTGCATCTCATTTAGATTTAGTCACATTTTCTATCCAGGAACATGTGAAACCAGGAACTGGCAAGGGCTAAGACATTTATTTATTCAACAGCATTTCCTGAGCTGCCTTCCAGCCTTTCTGCAATAGATCAGGCTATAAAGGCATGAAAGAAATGCATTAATTAAAAAAACAAAAAAGCGCATTCACAAAATTTTCATGAGCACCTACTCTGCACCAGAAGCTGTGCGGAGTATGGGAGGCTGAGAGCTGTGGGCGAGGAACGCACCTCTGCACCTTTGTCGTGCGCGCCTGATGATACGCCCAAGGCCTGTCAGGCCTCCAGCTGCTGTCCCATTTCAGGATTCCTCCAGGAACCTGTAGACCCCACCCCCTACACGCACCTCTAGGTCGAGAGTTGAACGTGAAGGTTAGGCTGGTCAGAGACTGGCCACCCTGGGGGTGTCCTCCTCTAGGCCCTTCACTCCACTGGGACTCTCCTTGGTTTCCTCCAGGGCAGTTTCAACCATGCACACGTCTGCTCAGAGCGTGTCTCCTGTGGAAACTGAGAGGACCTGCTGGCCTACTTGATTATTCCTTGGTGATCAGGCCTTAGAATCTCCTCGACAGGCTGCCCAGGCTCTGGGAGAGCCTGGCAGATGCGGAGCGAGATAAGGGCACCTGGCTTCTCAGAACCACCACGTCACGGGGCCAGGCCATCTCGGTCCCTGTGCTGTCTGCTTGGAGATGAGGAAGGAAGGCCGGGGAGAACTGGAAACTACTATGTCTGGCATCATGCTAGGCATCCTATTATTAATTCTCCCTCTCTCTCTCTCTCTCTCTCAATTTACCACCCAAATAGAGCTGGCAGCTCACAGTTTAAAACAGGGGTGTGTTGACGTGGGCTTGTACCAGCTTTCGAGAGCCAACTGTGCAAGTCTCCCAACTTGTTCAGTGAGATCAAGGTGGTAACTTGAAATCAGCCCTGGTGAGAGTATTTTTTTTTTTTTTTTTTTTTTTTGGCGGTACGCGGGCCTCTCACTGTTGTGGCCTCTCCCGTTGCAGAGCACAGGCTTCCAGACGCGCAGGCTCAGCGGCCATGGCTCATGGGCCCAGCCGCTCTGCGGCATGTGGGATCTTCCTGGACCGGGGCACGAACCCGTGTCCCCTGCATTGGCAGGCGGACTCTCAACCACTGCGCCACCAGGGAAGCCCTGGTGAGAGTATTTATACCACGGAAACGGGCACTACAAATCTTCTCTTTTCTTTGGAAAGCCGCGTTGTTAAACATTTACCAGTGCACCACTGAACGAAGATGGGAAGGAAAGGGAAAAGTGAAACCACCTGTAATGACACCACCTCGGGATGACCACCACTGTTGGCATGTTAATATATATCCTTCTAGACTTTGTTATCTCATTACATTATCTTAGTTAATCCTCATAACTAACCCACAAAGTTGCTATCATCCCACTTTCCAGGCAAGGAAACAAAGGTAAGAGATCCCAAGGCAGTGATCTTTAAAGTAGGATGAGATTCCTACTCTACAGCCCACACTCCCATCTCAGCAAAAGGCCACGTGTTTCATAAGAGCAAGATCTCATTTCAAAGATGAAGAAACCAGTCTGGAACGCTTCCGTGCATGACTAACGGGCTCCGAGGGAGCCGTTGGCGTTTGCACAGGCCTGGGGTCAGAAGGAGGGATTTAGAGCGCAGTGTCCTTTGCTGTGCAACTTCAGGGCAGGTGCCTAACCTTTCTGAGTGTCAGTTTCCCCTTCCATAAAATGGGGCTCACAGTTCTTGCCTCATGGGGTTGCTGTGAAGGCTCATACAAGCTGCCTGGCTTTGTATTTTCTTCCTCCAGGGATTCAGAAGAATGTGTGGAAAAAGCTTTAAACAAGGTCTTCTCCCCTATTTTTCAAAACTAACTTGTCCTCATTCCAGTGGGAGAGTTGCTCCAGCCAGCACATTCTTTGACTCTCCTGTGTAACCACTCACAGCCAGCCTCCCGGGGAACCTCAGCGTTCCCTCCAACCTGCAGAATTTCCTGTGTGCAAGGACACCATCGCGCACTGCGTGGACAGATGAGGGCTGAGGGCCACTGGGAGGACACTCTCTAGGCTGTGGTCAGGCCCCGAGAAAACGTGCATAAAGGTGATGGGACTGTGCCCATCACAGTGTTCATCCATCTCCCAAACAGACAAAGCCACGCCTGTCTGTTTTGCCCCATTTTGCCCCTGCAAATGAATCAACTGTTGATCAGATAGATCAGATAGTACCACCATGGCACTGTCACAGAGGTGACCTTAGTCATCCTCCTGGGCTGATTATGGCAAAGGTGAGAGCAAGCTCCATAGCTCCATTTTGCAGATGGGGAAACAGAGATACTCTTGCTTCTAGGTCAGTATTTTTTGTTTTTGTTCTTTTTAATCCCAACTCACTATACACAAATACATACCTATTTTATCTATCTATCTATGTATCTACCTATCTACCTATCTATCCACTCATCCATCTATCCATCATCTCTCATTGGAACATGTACGTTACACTCTGATATGTTCTGGTCTACTCATTTCTTTTTATTTTATTCTGTTCTATTTCATTGAAAAAAATGCTCACTGAGATCTTTTTAAAAAAATTTTATTATTATTTATTTTATTTATTTATTTTTGGCCGCGTTGGGTCTTTGTTGCCATGTGTGGGCTTACTCTAGTTGCGGCTACTCTTCGCCGCGGTGCGCGGGCTTCTCATTGCGGTGGCTTCTCTTGTTGCAGAGCACGGTCTCTGGAGCACAGGCTCAGTAGTTGTGGCACACGGGCTTTGTTGCTCTGCGGCATGTGGGATCTTCCCAGACTAGGGCTTGAACCCGTGTCCCCTGCGTTGGAAGGCGGATTCTTAACCACTGTGCCACCAGGGAAGCCCAGCTCACTAAGATCCTGAAATTAACTTCTTGACCCTTTAATGGGTCACAACTCAAAGTGTGGAAAACACTCTTCAAGGCAATCCACTGAGTTAGAGGCTGAGCTGAGCCTGAGAGTTAACTGGGCATTTACAGAGGTTGGAGCTGGTCCTTAGGAGTCACCTGGGTGTCTGAAGCCATAAATTTGTGCCAATTATATTCTGGAGAGTGCCGTGCCAGCTCACAGGAGCTGATTGTATCTCTTCCTAACTCTGCATTCAGTGAGGCATGTCGGTGGCCTGAATCAGCCAAGGTGGGAGTATTTACACCATGGTAATCAGCATCCACTACAAACCAGGGCTGCTTCTCTTGGAGAGCTAGCTGTGAAAATATTTACCAGCACACCACTGACTAGCACCCACCATCACTCCTCCCTGGATCAATTTCCTTAGTTCTAGAAATGGAGAAAATTATATCTGTCATCTACCACACTGGATGCAGAAAGGCTTCTGTGCACTTGGGAGGAAATCATTATGTTAATATAAAATTATAGTAATGATATTGATCATTAACCCCGAAACATACGCACAACAGAGCCAGGTGAACATATTGATCACTTTCTGTATCAAATGAGCACAAAAAGCTGCCACTTGTCCAGCTCTGGTGGTGAGAATGGTCCTGGGGGAGGGGGAGTGGGGATGTTGGAGTGGAGAATGAAGTTCTCTTCAACGTCTGTCAACTTAATGCTTATTCTTTAAGGGCTATTCATGGAGATTATTCACACATTAGGCTCAGAGTATTCGATTAATGCTGCTCATACATGGATCACACACAGGCTGTTCTCAGTGCCTGTTTAAAGCAGGCAGTTCTCTACTGCTTCTCTTCCTTTACTTCTGGTGGAAGTCTCACCTGCAGCAGAGTCAGTCGTCAATGGCATTCATGTTATCGACTTCGTCTGGCATCCTAGGCCTGCCTCCCCATAGCACTTAGGTTCCCACAGGGCTAGTCTGGCTCTCACAGCTTCAACTCCCCTGAACGCCTCCCTCCCACATCCCTCTGCCCCTCTCCTCTCTCAGATGGCAGAGGACGGATGGAGGGGACAGAACCCAGCTGGGGTGGAAGAAGAGAAAGTTTAGGACAACAGAACGGTTCCTACGAAGGTAAAATAATAACTCTGTGGGACTTCCCTGGTGGCGCAGTGGTTAAGAATCTGCCTGCCAATGCAGGGGACACGGGTTCGAGCCCTGGTCTGGGAAGATCCCTTAGATGCCACAGAGCAACTAAGTCCGTGCGCCACAACTACTGAGCTTGCGCTCTAGAGCCCGTGAGCCACAACTACTGAGCCCACGTGCCACAACTACTGAAGCCCGTGCTCCTAGAGCCCGTGCTCCGCAACAAAAGAAGCCACGACGATGAGCAGCCCACACACCACAACAAAGAGTAGCCTCCGCTCGCCGCAACTACAGAGTCCGTGCACAGCAACGAAGACCCAACGCAGCCAAAAATAAACAATAAATAAATATATAAATTTATTTTTTAAAAAAAGAATAATAACTCTGATTTTCTGGTGTAGTTGATAACCTGCTTCTTAAGTCAATACTGAAAAAGAAATTGGCAGAATGGGGGCAGCATTTTATAAACAGCTTTCAGAGGGGAACACTTCCGACAAGGAGAGTCATGAGCGTATTAACTTTCCTTTATATCCAGTATTCACTTCGAGAAAACGGCTGAAGTAAAGGAACAGACAGGGTGACATATCCAATTTGCTATTTGTACAGGACTCGTTTCTAAGATGGAAAGACAGCTGGTTTTGTGGCTTCAGGATCACACTAGGTTCTGTGCACTTTTGCATTTGCCCCTGGACACCTTCCAAAGCTCAAGACTTGGGCACTTACGAAGAAACAACTGGTGAGAGCTCGAAAGATGAAAAACTTAAGGAAGAGTGATTCCTTCCCTTTGCAAATGGGAATGCCAAGTCAAGCACAGGCTGCACAGAGAAGCAGCTAGAAGCAGACTAGCTTTGAAGGCTGGGGGACAGCTTATCGGCAATCCGTGATGCCTGTGCTCACTGCAGAAGATCAGAAGATCCCGCAGCGGGAAAAGGAAGACAGCAAAGCAGACAATTTGAATGTTAGCTTCTTGGAAAAAAAACAAAAAAGCCCCAGAAAACAGACTCAAGTTTCCCCCAAAGTCTTTTCTGGGGTTGTGAAACCACCCTGGTTGCTATAGGAATTATGAAAATGTCAAGGTAGCATATGCCTCTAGTATAACAACGGTTTCGTATACTTTTAAAATTAGGCTTCTCTTCTGAATGGACCCTAAAAAAACAAGGTAATGACAAACATTGAGATTACGTGATTTCAACACACCGAGCCGTCTCCAGGAAGGTAAACGTGAGCCTCTGCCCGTGGTGGGTAACGGATCCACAGACCTTGGTGGGACCTACGGATGTGACAACCCTGTGATGATGGCTAGAAAGCGGGTGCCACTGGACTTCCTTGGAAAACTACCAAAAGGATGAGCTGGGCAGGCAGTGGCTTTGATGTGAGGGCTTCCACTTACATAAACTCAGACAGGAGATTACTGAGAAGAACAGTAACCGTGGTTCAAGGACACACACGGCTGCCTCCAAGCATGGATTCACATCCGGACACGGCTGCCACTCAGTAGAAGCACCTTTCACACTGGGAGAGGCTGGTCCTAAAGGCCTTCCTTTCTCCCATTAATCTTAATACACTCATTATACAGTTTTTATTAATGTATCTTTTCTCTCTTCTAGTGGAATTTTCAGCTCTATTTTAATCACTTATGTCAAATGGAAAGCATGAGGCAGGGTGGGGGGGACCTTTCTCCTTCGCTCTGATGGCGTGATTCTATGTGTCCCTCAACTCCCCTTAAAGTCACAGAACAAAATAATTTGGGGTCTTCAAAGCAATGACCTTAGACCTGACACCTCCCATTCCCCTAGCAGAATGTTGAACTCCCCTCAAGGAAAATTCAAAAAGAACAAAATGTGGTCACCAGCCTCTCCCCCACTCACACCTCGCAGCACAAGGAAGGAAGAGAGACTGGGACGGCTGGACCCGGAGGTGATCGGAGCCCTGAGTTGAGAACAAAAACTATGACAGGTGGGCCTTGAAAAACGCAGCGCCTGAGAGCTGGGCTCTGGACTCAGGCAGCCTCGAGTTCAAATCCTGCCTCTGTCCGTTGGCACCATAACCCCCTCTAAGCTTCTGTTTTCTCATCCGGGATGAAACGACACGTTTGTGAAGGGGCTGCACACGGGAAGGATGTAAAAAATACAGCATGTTATTATCTATGACCTTCTGCCTCCCCAACTCACCAGTCAACCCTCTGGGAAGTCTCCTTTTCAGAAGCCCAGAGAGGAGGTGGGATCTCCTTCCTCCCCTCCCTCCCTGCCCACCCTCGGCTTTGTGACGAGAGCTTTCTTAGGGCTGCACTGGAGTCACCGGTTTACACCCCTCTCACCACACTGGGATCTTCCTGAAGACAGGAGTCATGACTTAATACCCTTAACGTGTCCACAGCCAATCAGTCTGGCGCATGGTGAACCCTTAATAGATGTTAATAAGCTAACTAGGCTGAAGTTCCCAAGAAGTTGATTTATTTCCCACATTCCTTCATTTTCTCTCCTGTTAAAGGGGCAAGTTGTAGATGACAATATATTGCCCTAATATCTATGTTGCTAAGATCACAAGGTCAATGATTATATCTGTCTGTTCATTCTGGGTGGGAGCTCCTTGGAAGACAAGCGCTACGTGAAGCTACGAAGGAGGTGTGCGCGGGCAGCCACTGTCGCGCACCCGTGGTGGATTCCTGACCCCAGCATGCCAGGCTCATGAAGGCTGGCTCCTTCCTCCCCGGCAAACATGCTACTCCCACCCCCTGCCCCACCCGACCCAGAGCCAGTGCTTGGGGTGGGCTTAGGGGGGCTTCCTGGATACTCCCTCTGTTCCCATTTTCTATTTCCTCACCCTGCGGCTGCAATGGGTCTTGTACATCAGGACGGTGGGTGATGCAGGGCCTGGAAGATCCAGACTCCTCCCACCCCTTCCTGTTTCAGCTCTGGACCTGCATAGCAGCCAGGCTGAGCCCAAGGCACACTGAGGCATCTCAGCCCAACCCGACAGAGGATCTGACTGGCTGCTGGGCAGCGATGACCCTGGTAGCCAAGAGAACCATTCTGTAAAGGGCTCCCCTTTGCCTATGTCTGGCTTAGGCAACAATGCCAACAAACTGCCCCTAAAAATATTGCCGGGGTGTCAACCCAGCCCCGGCTCTCTCTCTCAAGCACCTGCAGGGACACCTAGGCTCCTCCCCTGTCCAGCAGACACATCCCTGTCCATCATTCCAGCCTGGCGGGCTGGTGGCTTCTGGCCTGACATCGCCACCTCTGGCCGGCAGGACAGATGAGGAACACGTAAGCACTTCGGCGGGATGCTGAGTGCTGAGGAGGTAACCTGGCTAAAGCACTTCTTACGGCAAAGGTTGCTTGGGCTTAGAGATGAGCTGCGTGGACAGGACACCCCCGTTTGCCCCTCACCAAGTTGGCCCCTGTGCCCTGGCCCCGCCAGGGAGAAATTCTGTGTAGGGGACAGGATGGGTACAGCACGTTCAACAAGGGCCTGGAAGTACAGACTGTTTAGTTCACTCTGACTCAGTTAGAGAGAGAAGAGAAGCATCAACATATTGGGGAAAGTTCTAGTCCCTTCCTGGCTTTCCTGCCTTGTGACACTTAGAAGAGTAGACAAGTGGAGGGGTCTACGATGCTTTGGAAAGGTTACAAGTCATCACAGGCTCCCTCCCTTCCCAGGCTCTCCTGCCTGGGTCACTTAGAAGCTTAAATGCTCACTTAAATCTTTATGTGTGTATTACCATCCACCTGAGAACTATAGTTGAGATAATATTTGTTTTCATAAACCCAGGAGGCCTCCCTGGGCATTTTTCCACAGTGCTTCCTCAGTGGGCTTTGCTTTGTTTCTTTGGAACAGGCTTTTCCTCCCCTGAGCCTCCCTGGTCAGAGAAGTTTAAGGGCTTGTCTATGTGAGGCCAGTTTCCAGCTGATTTGGGGGTGACTCCTCCCACCTCCATCCAGGGGCATCTCCAGGGTCCAGGTTGGGTCCCCGGGCACAGTCTGTGATGCCTTTCCTCTTTCCACCTCCACCCAAGAGAGACCTCTGTGACGTGGAGGTAAGTGCCATATTTCAGGGAACAAGGCAGTGGGTTTGGTCAAAGAGAATTTCCAGACTGAACAGAACGGTGCTATTGAGAACAACTTAAATGGGTCAAGGGAAATCAATGAAAACATCTCTTTTCATATGAGATGGTCCACTTTCTTGTGGCAAGCTGAGTCTGGAGGATAGACTAACTGGTCCCTTAGTTCCCTTGCAGCTCCTCAGTTACAGTGACTGGTCCATCAGGGAGTGAACAGGAGAAGAATGGGTGAGGAAGAGGGGAGGACGCCACACCCATGTTACAAAGGAAATCCCCTTTGTCAAGATAAATAGATAAATAGAATAAATAGAGAAAAGATAAACAGAGCATAAAATCTGAGTGGTTTTTTCTTTTTTGTTGTTGTTGCGGTACACGGGCCTCTCACTGTTGTGGCCTCTCCCGTTGCGGAGCACAGGCTCCGGACGCGCAGGCTCAGCGGCCATGGCTCACGGGCCCAGCCACTCCGCGGCATGTGGGATCTTCCCGGGGCATGTGGGATCTTCCCGGACCGGGGCACGAACCCGTGTCCCCTGCATCTGCAGGCGGACCCTCAACCACTGCGCCACCAGGGAAGCCCGTGGTTTATTCTTAAGAAGAGTTAGTGAGGGCTGGCTATCTATCTATAGAGATAATACCTATATAGACGATAGCATCTATCTCTATCATCTCTATCAATCATCTATCTTGACAACAAGAACCTACTGCATAGCACAGGGAACTCTACCCAATATTCTATAATAACCTATATGAGAAAAGAATCTGAAAAAAAATGGATATATGTATATGTGTAACAGATTCACTTTGCTGTACACTTGAAACAAAATTGTAAATCAACTATACCCCAACACAAAATAAAAATTAAATTAAAAAAAGCATCTACCTTGATCTACGTATCTATTCTCTCCCTATCTCTCTGTTTGTCTCTTGTCTCATCTACCTGTGTGTCTTATCTATCCTATCTATCTCTAATCTCGACCTTTTTATCTCTGTCATCTCTCCTCCTATCTTAGGAAGCACTATAGTTTTGAGCACTGTGGTTCTGAGGTGGACTTAACTTAGTCTCAGCCTGTTTTATTGCTACAAATGCTACATTTTTGGGTGACAAGGCTGAGACATGGCTTTACAAAAATAAATAAGAATTTTAAAAAGAAGGGGAAAAAAAAGAACCTAGACAATAGCAAAAACCATCAGCTGGTTTTCAGGGGCTGCACTGTGAACTGCATGAGAGAGCCACATGCACAGCCCTGTCTGTTCCACTCACATGGCAGGAGCCAAGCGGGAGTCTGAATCGAAGTCCTCCTTGAATTTAGCCTTCTCTCTGAAATCTGAATAGACTGTAGGCTTCAAAAAAGGCTGCTCTGGGCTTCCCTGGTGGCACAGTGGTTGGGAGTCCGCCTGCCGATGCAGGGGACACGGGTTCGTGCCCCGGTCTGGGAAGATCCCACATGCTGCGGAGCAGCTGGGCCCGTGAGCCGGCGTGTCCGGAGCCTGTGCTCCGCAACGGGAGAGGCCCCCCTAACCCAAAAAAAAAAAAAAAAAAAAAAAAAAAAAAAAAAGGCTGCTCTGAGGCACACCTCTGTCTGCCATCTTGCTTCTTGAGATGCATGGGCCCGGAGGCTTTCATTCCATCTTGAGGAAAACAACATCAAGAGCCCGGGGCGAAGGGGCAGGCCGGGGGTCCCCGGCTGTCTGCCTGATTCAAACCATGCGCACTGAGGGCTTTCACAGCCCTGCTAAAACCAGAGCAACGATGAAAGCAGCACTTCCTATTGGGCCTTCCATCACTGTTTAGAGATTAATTGAGAAATGGACTGGCGGGGCCCGGCATGTCTACCACAGGGATGCTCCAACCCTCCCAGCACAGCAAGCTGGGTGATTTCTCAGATGATGTGTTGTGGACCACACTGAAAGCAGAGTCCATGAAGAAGGCCACCAGCGGTGCCTTGTGAATGCAGGAAACGTTGACATTTGTAAAGGCGCAAGCAGAGGCCTCCAGGAGACTGCCCCATGGCAGGCCTCAGCTATCAAGGTATTGCCACGAATGCCATCCGGAACATGCAGTGTGGGGTGAAAGGTCAAGAAAACGCCCACCCCAGACATGCCAGCCCCCGCTCAGCTGTGAGGGTTCTGTCAATGCTCCGCTTGCAGATTCAGGGATGAAGAAGAGGTACACACTCAGAATCTGCCAGGAACGCGAGGCAGTCCCAGGGCTTGGGGGTCCTGGTGAGTCCCAGGCAATGGTGAGCTGATTCCTATTCAGAGCACTTACGGCAAGAGACCCCTGTATCCTACGGCACCTGACAGTGGCTCTGAGTGCAAAGCAGAGCTGGCTCTGGCCATGGTTTATCCGTAACTGGCAAAGAGATGGTGATATTTTTTTCCCGAGGCCGTTTGTCAAGGGTATGGAGCCCGCATGCACCCTTCAAAGATTACAGTGATCACCCAGACGATGCCGCCAGAGCTCAGAGGTAAACGTGCCGTTTGGCTCTGTTACCAGACGCGTTCACTTGGCATACCCAGCGGGCAGCGGCAGGAACTGCTTAATGTCCCTGGAATCAGTGTCCAAAGCATTCAAGCCATCGGGACAGCTGGGCTGCAGGAAGTTGTTGACAGATATCCCAAGGCATTCCCCTGGGAAAGGGGGGCTTACAGGGGAGCCAGAGCGACTCCAGCTGGACCTGCCACTGCACCAGTGCTCGTGAGGGTCAGAAAGGACCTTTGCTCTAAGAAAATGAAAAGAAGTGTTTGAGCATCCATCACATCCAGGCTGCTAAAACCAGTCACACACACCTGGCAACTACTCAGATGGGCTGGTGCCTAAAGCCGGCAGCCTTCTGAGCACAGAGGCCCAGGATGACAAAATCCACCATAGAGAAGATTACAGAAAGCTATTTTAATGTAATGGAAAATAGGATCGATCAGCTGGAGGAGAAAAGTCACAACGTCTTCAATCACAAATCAAGCATGAAGCTAGTTCTGTGCCCGAGGAGAAAAGGCACAGACTCTCAGCGAGGTTCCTGAGGCTCTGGGGTCCAGCCCTACCCTTGAGTCCCAGGTTCAGCTTCCACCACGTCCTCCCCAATCACTGCCCTTCCTTTACCCCTCCCTGCACACTCACCAAAGTCCTACACATCCTTCCAGGCCAGCTTTAGTGCAACCTCCTCCAGGGAGCCTTCTCTGGTTCCCGCAGAGACAATAACCCTTTCTCTGTATTTGCATAGTCCTTTGCATTTAATGGCCACACTTAGCCCACTCTACCTGGTGCTTACAGATAGATATACCTATCTTCCCCCATTTGTACACTAATGTTTTATATACTGACTCAGACATTTAACAGTTAAATACTAAGACTGTCAGAAACACACTCAAATGCTTAAAAGAGTGCCAATGCCTCAACCGCCTCACTTTAGACTAAGGAACCACCCAGGAAACAGGTGGCGTGGCTGCAGGGCTGTGTGTGGGATGAGCAACTAACTCCCGCCCTGCCCTCTGTGCAACACTGGGCGAGCCACAGAGCCTCTCCGGATTTGCATTTCCTTTTCTGGAAAATAGTAGCATATCTTCCCCACAAGGTTGCTGGGAGGATTAGATGAGGTAAGTTACGCCAGTGCCAGCATCTTATAGGCATTCAAATGCCCATGAAATCGAACTGAACTTTAGCCTGAACTAGCTAAGTCAAAAGTCAAAGACTCGCAGAGGAACAGTATTTTACAGAGACAGTTCAGTGTCGTGCTTGGAAGGCAGGTTCTGGAGCCGGCTTGCCTGGATTTTATTCCTGGCACCACCTCCTTGGAAATTTCCTCTGGCCTCAGTTTCCTCATCCACAAAATGGGGATGGTAATAATAGGACGGTTGTCAGTATGAGATGAGGCACACACATTTGATGTCTGGTGCTTGGAAAGCTCTCGATAAGTGTTAGCTATTACTATGATCTGGAATCTAATTTTGCATGGTGGGACTTTAAGAAAACAATTCTGTTTCACGGGGACAAAACAGTGAGTGTTGAAAATGAAGTCATTATGCTAAAAGCCACCAGAGCTTGAACTTTCAGTCATGGAAGCCACAGGGTGAGTAAACAGTAGCTGAGGATTTCTCAAGGTGTGAATTTTACCTGTAACTTGGGTGCCGAATGTAGATGCCTAGACCCTATCCCAGATCTATGGAGTGAGATTCTCTGCGGATGGAGCCCAGGAGGATGCACTTTTAACAAACCCCTCAGGGTATGTGATAAACCCAAACAATGTGTCCAATCACTGTCCTATCATGGAAACTACTAACACGGAGACACTCACCAGTACATCCAGTGTTAGTTGGGTGATATGGATCCTCTTGCTGTTAAAAGGTTCTCTTGCCCAAGGGGTAGGAGTTTTCTGTACATGTAGGGGGATCACTGCAGGTACCCCTAGCATGTGGTTCAGTGTGCCCCTCTTAGGTACCTCCACTTGTAAGCTCTTCGGATCTTTGATTCAGGGACATAGTCCAGTAGTGGGCTGGAGCCAACTGTGTACCTCTCTTCTCAACTCCACATGTAGCCACTTCACATTCGTTGTTTGAAATTCACCATAGTGAGAGTATTTGCACCCTGGCAAGGCAAAGCCTACAGATCAGGGCTCTTAAATTTGCGCAGAGCCAGTATACCAGCACTCCACTGGTTCTCTCCCATAACAAGTTCCATGCTGGAACCCAAACTCTGTCGAAAGTGGTCCAGCGCACTATTATTTAGGTCCTTGGATGGACTGGGGCCAGTTAAAGCCTGGTTTCTGAAAACCCAGGTAAGAAAGATGCTAAGAGTGTTTTTTTTTTGTTTTTTTTTAAAAATTAATTATTTATTTATTTATGGCTGTGTTGGGGCTTCCTTTCTGTGCGAGGGCTTTCTCTAGTTGCGGCAAATGGGGGCCACTCTTCATCGCAGTGCGCAGGCCTCTCACTATCGCGGCCTCTCTTGTTGTGGAGCACAGGCTCCAGACGCGCAGGCTCAGTAGTTGTGGCTCACGGGCCTAGTTGCTCCGCGGTATGTGGGATCTTCCCAGACCAGGGCTTGAACCCATGTCCCCTGCATTGGCAGGCAGATTCTCAACCACTGCGCCACCAGGGAAGCCCGCTAAGAGTGTTTTGATGTCTCGTCCTCGTGGACTGGCTCAGGGGAAAACCTGCTTTGTGCTCTGCAGTCGTATCCTAACCCCAGCACTGGGCTGGCCGTGCAGCAGATCGCAGTCTTGATACCCAAGTGGAGTGGGGTCAACTTGGTGTGGCTGTTTCGGGGCCAACCCCTCATCACTGCTGGAAAAACACCCCGGTTCTCCTGAGGACTGCCCAATGGCCTCTACCTGCAGGAAACCAACTTACGACGCCCAGGCAGGGCAGAGGTTCCGCGATAAATCTCCTTCCCATCCCTGAGAGTGGTGGTTCAGGTACAGGGGTGGCCCAGCTAAGCTTCAGCCCCAGGTCACCCGTTAAGGGCCGTAAGCCCTGCAGTCGGCCCCGGCAGATACGGCTGAGGGAAACTTACGTTTTTCCTCTGAATTTCTCCACTCAGCAGTCAGGTGAGTCAGGGAGAACTCAATCCAATTCCTCAGGAAATCCTACTATGCATCGGAAGGACACGGTCTGAAAAATCTATTTTTGTGCTTTTATTTACTTAAGGCCTGCAGGCCTGGGGAAGCTTTCTCATCGTGCTATCAAGCTGCTTCTCACTTCCCAGAAAAAAAAAAGATCCCACCTTCCTGGAACACTACCGGCCCTGGCGTGGCCACATGGCCTTCTCCTCCAGCCCCTACAGTCCTGCGGCCAGTCCCCCGAGCTCAAATGCCCTCTGCCCTGGGGAGAGCGGCTGTAGGAAGACACTTTCCCAGAGCGCCTGTGGCTCTGGGCCCTTGATTCCCGGCGGCAGAAGGCTCCCTGCAGCAGCCGGCAGGGCCTGCCCGTCCCAGGGCCGCCCAGAGCTCACGTAGTTCTGATTTCCTGGTTTAAATGCTGTTTTCGATGTAGAGGCACAGGCTGTTTCCATGGGGTTCGTGCCTGCTATTCTAGAGCCTTCCCAGTGTAAACTGCCTGGGGGCAGGGCCGGGTCTCTTTGGACAGTCTCAGCTTTCCAGAAGAACCACATGCTCAGATCAGAAGACGAACGTGCTCCGTGTACTCAGGACTTGGTAAACTTTGACCTTGTCCCAACTCTGCCTCTGTGTCAAATCTACCCAGTTGGGTTGCTGTCCAGCCAACTTCAATGTGGACCCTTAACTGGACCCCAGGGCAGGCCACACACCGCACCCTCCAACTGGCCAGCAGTGGTGGGTCGTAGAGGTGCCCCAGACACTGTCCTGGGGGGCCGGGGATGGGGGTGACGGAGGGGTGAAGTCATATGTGCATTCAATCTGCATGCCTTTTCCAGGAATGGCTGAAGAGGCCCTCTCCTCTGCCCTGGCTCCTTCCTCAGCTTCCCTGGCACCACGGGCTGCTGGGGTCCCCTGAGTCAGTGCCCCATGGCTGGCCTCACCCCAGTGACCCAGATCCCATCCAGTGGAGGGACCACTCGGGCCCTGGCTGTTGTGAGAAGACGGCAGGGCTCAAGCAGTATCTGGGGCTTCAGGCCTCAGTCAGTAACTCGTCAAGGCGTGAGACCTCTCTGGGTCCCCAGAGCGCCCCCTTGCTCCTGCCCCGGCCGGTGATACAAGGCGCTGGGACCAGGTGTGTGGTTCCATACCTGGCTGAGTGGCAGAATCTCTCAGCTTTTAAGGTACAGATTCCTGGCTTGTAGCCAGACTAACTGAATTAGAAACTCTAGGGGTGAGTCCCAGGAATCTGGATGTTGGAAGAAAGCTTGGCCTGTGACTTTGATGTCGCTGTTCAACCCAGCACCGGGCTAGACTCCCCCAAAGGTCACTTTCCATAAAAACAGCCTATTACCTTACATACTTTCACCGTTTATGAGCCGAGAGGGGGAAGGGAAAGCACGGGGTTAAGAAACGTCTGCTGACTTGCCTCTCCAGCAAAGAGAGGCAAGAGAGGGGAGAAGAATATTCAGGCCCCTCCCTGGCCCAGCTGAGTGGCCTCCAGCCAACCACAGAAGGCAACTCAGGAAGGGGCCACCCAGGTGAGGGATGGGTGTCACCCTTTTCAGGTTTCAGCAGCAGCCCTTACCCAGAACTCCTTGGGTAAAAGGAAGGGGAAGAGGGTGGCCCTCAGCAAGGGCGCCTAGGCCCAGGCACACCCCTGGGGCTGGACACGTGTGGCCCTGGCCTCCCTTCTGTCCGGGATACCCTGTCAGGTCCCCCAGGCTGCCTTCCCCTCATGGATGTACCAGGAAAAGCCCTTCAAGACAAGCAACAGCCATGCTGAGACCAACTCAAACCGGGAAAAGGCAACCCTAAGCCCCTGATGTGAATGGCTAGGAAGGGCCTGGCTGTCTTATCTCTACAAAAGCCTGATGAAAGGGGGGCCCTGTGCCCAGCTGTCCCAGGCGCTTGCGTGTCTGAGTAAAGAGCCAGCACACCCCACCCTGCACCAAACAAGATGCAGAACAGCATTAAGTTCAGAGAAGAGGGGAGCTCTTGTCGGCGAGAAACGGAAATGCCCCCACTCCCTCCTCTCATCCGAGACGAAATCAGCCTCCCCTTCCAAGCAACAAGTAAGGGGTAGAACTTCTGGGGCAGCTCTATGAAACCATTTGCACACTAACCTGACGTTTCTACAAACACCTATGCCATGTGTTAGGTGCCGGCCAGGGTCTGATCTATGCTAGAGTCTTAAGGGGAAAATTTATTGATAAAATAATATTATTGAAAACAACATCCATCACAGCAGCCAACATTTACTATCATTTACTTATTCCCCGCTAGGCACTGTGCTAAGTGCTTTATGCTGATTGTTTCATTTAATTCTCACAGTAGCCCTGCAGGGGCAACGGTCTCTCCATTGTCTAGATAAGGAAATAGAAGCTCAAAGAGGGGAAGCTATTTGCTGCCAGGCTCACAGCTTGGAAGTGGTGGACCCAACATGTGAACGCTAGTCTGCTGACTCTTCACTCCCAGGCATTTCTGCCTCTGCAAAGAGGACGGAGGCTCGGAGGAAAGGAGACCGGTGGGGAAGGGACAGGAACAGGTAGGGTTATAAGCAAAGGCCTGTGGAGTAGCATTTAGCAAATGTCCAGGGACTGATTTATTCAGAGGAAGTACCGTCCACACGAGGGTGCAGCTAGGACAACGGACACTTTCAAAACAATGAACGAGCCAGACAGTAGAACGTACTGGTAGAATAAAGGGCTAAACTGTGCCGGACAATTAGAGAACAGGACAGTATGAAGTGATGTGGGAACCTAGCAGAACAGGCAGAAAGGGCAAAGGGAGCTGGAGGAGGGAGCAGTGAACTCGGGCCGAGGTGGCAAGGGCTTGCTCTCAGAGGGTGGTCTCTGTGGGCAGAGAGAAGATCTTGGCAGGGTCCCCTGGTGCTAGAGGCAGGAAGGCGGGCACCCACGCCTCCTGTGTGGAGGCTGGCAGCTGATGGCACCCGTGGTGACTCAGTGCAGGAAAGAGGAGACTGTTGGGCCCACTGAGTACCATCATCAACTCCCGTACCCATTCATTCCACTCATTCATTCATTCATTCATTCATTCAATGCTTATTTATTGCCATTACTAAATGCCAGGCACTGGGGTTCAGAGAAATGAATTAATTCCTGCCCTCAAGGAGCTCCCTGCCATTAAGGGAAGCTGGCCCACAATTCACTATGACACATGGTAAACAGGGTGTGTAGAGTACAAAGGAGGAAGAACCGGGCTGCGGCAGGGGGTGGGGGCTTCCCCAGGATGATCCCAGAGGTGGGTCTAGACAGATGAGCAGGAGTCCCCAGGAAGGCTAGGGTGGAGGAGCGCCCCAGGTAGAGGGAAAGAAGAGGAGTGAGATGGTATGGTCTGTTCAGGGTACCTCAAGTAGGTCAGTGTGGCAAAGACGAGGGAACTGGGAAGAAGGGCAGGAAATGGGGCCGCAGAGGTGGGGAGGCCAGGTTTTACTGTGTGTGCATGTGTATGAGAAGGAGAGGGTGGAGAGCAGAGATGGAGTGGGTGTTCTGGAGGCAATGCTGAGCTTACTGGGACAAGCCTGGAGGTGAGGAGGCTGCTTTGAGGAGGGTGCTGGTGTCTGACCTGGGGGCAGCGGCTGCAGGGATAGACAGGATGAAGGACCTAGAGGACAATCAGCACTGACCCATTGTGGGAAATGACCTGCAGCTTTCTGGCTTGGGATACTGGGAAGAGGGGAAGGTGGATGAGAATATAGGAGGAGGGCATGCATGGTGCTGTGGACTGAATGATGTCCCCCCAAATTCATATGTTGAAGGCCTAACTTCCCTCCGTGTGATGGTATTTAGAGATGGGGCCTTTGGGAAATAATTAGGTTTCGATGAGGTCATGAGGATGGGGCCCTCCTGATGGGATTAGTGCCCTTACAAGAAGAGGAAGAGACACCAGGGTTTGCCCTCTCTCTGCCATGTGAGGACCCGGCCATCTGCAAACCAGGAAGAGGGGCCTTGCCAGGAATCAACCATGCTGACAGTCTGATCCTGGACTTCCAGTCCCTGGAACTGTGAGAAATAAATTTCTGCTCTTTGAGACACCCAGTCTACGGTATTTTGTCTGGCACCCTGAAGGACGAAGACAGATGGGGCAGTTATATTTGTTTTGTAACCTACTGAGTTTGAGCAATTGATTGGCAGTTTAAGAGGCAAGTTGGGGCCAGAGAAAGACTGAGACAATCATGAGCACGTAGATACTAGGGTACATGGTGGGGGTCAGCCTGTGAAATGATGCTGCCGACAGCAGGACCGAGGAAGGAACTTGGGAATAATGACCAGGAGAGGACAAGAGGAGGGGAAGGGGCCGGTGCAGGAAGCTGAGAAGGGATGCTCAGAGGGGCAGGCGGTGAGCCGTGACAAGGCACCAAGGAGGACGCTGGCAATGGAGTCCGGTGCACAGAGACCTCAAGTAAGAAAACGCTGCAAAGTGTCCGACGCCTGACAACGAGGAACAAAAGCTATTTTGGGGGCAAGGTGGGGTGTGGAAGTCAAGTGGTCACTGCTGGGACATGCAATCAAGGAAGGGTGATTTTAAAGAACACATATTTAAATAAGGTTTGGATCTGTAAGAGGCCAGGAGAGCATTCTTTGCCCTTCAGGGGTCTTCACCTGGCCTCCTGCAGTTCACCACTCAGCCGCACCTCCCTCTCTGCCTGCCCCCTCTCTGCCCAACCTGCCACCACAAGTGTCCCTGAGCTGCCTGCAGCAACAGCAGCTAGCACGGGTGGTGCTAACTGTGTGCCAGACGCCGTGCTGCTTCACAGACGTCGCCTCAGTCACCGGAAGGAGATGGTGAAGGAGGTTCGCTCAGGCCTCAGAGAAGCAAAGTTACCAGCCTATAGTCACACTGCTAGCAAGTGGGTCAAGACCTCCATTCATGTTTTCCTCGAAAAAGCCGCCCTATACTAACCCTGCACACTCCCATATGGGGACAGGATAGGACACACCTTTGACAAGCCACTCCTGGGGCAGATCCTCGCAGGAATGACCTCCAGTGTGTTTACTGTTCTGCAGATCCATGCCCCTGGGTGTTCCCCTCCCACACGATTCTGGGCTTGATCATGCTATTTGCCTTGGACAATGAGACAACGGCAAACGTGACACAAACAGACAGAAAGTACTTGTGCACTGGGGTTTGTTTGCCCTCTCCTGCTGCTCTTTGGAACCCTGACACCTCACATGAAGAAGGCCAAGCTGGCCTCCATAGCATGGGATAAGCCGATCCTGTCTAGGCTGCTCTAGGTCAACCAGCTTCCCAACCACCAGACAGGTGAGTGAGGCCATCCTAGACCATCCAGCCCCAGCTGAGCTGTCCACACCAGGAAAACTACCCTGATGACCCCCAGAATCATGATAAATGATGTTTATTGTCTCAAGCTATCAAGTTTTGGTGTTGTCTGTTCTGCAGCAAAAGCTGACTGATACAAGTCCTGAAAGAAGGCCCAAAGCAGCTTCTCCTCCGTCCAGCTCTGAAGTAGTGGAAGTGAATTCTAGGATCTCTGCACGCTCCTTCAGCTATGGAAGAATCACCCAAGAATACACCACCCTTGGCCTGGAGGGTCCCAGTGCTTCCAGAGGGAGTGGGAAAAGGGACAGTCTTCTGTGTACCTTCCCTCTGGGATGCACGGTGGGCCTGCCCCCAACCAGCAGGCAGCTCCAGGCAGGTGCCAGGTTATTTGGGGACAAGGTGACACAGTAGCATGCTTCTGTCATGCTGTCCCTAGCCTAGTGTTTTTCCACTGATGAGAAAAGGAGGAGATCATCTCTTTAGTGAGTGCTACTGCAAAGGCTTCGAGACAGCATTTCATCAAAGGGTGCTGGAGGAGCTCTTTCGGGAGATGCTGCAAAACCCAGCCATCTCCAGCTCCACTTAACAAGGGGCTTGCTGTTTCTGTTTCTGGAGAGGCGTAAAAATGAATGAGTAGCCAAGAAAGCTAACCTGATCAGTGGCACTTTGATAAGGTGACAAAACCACTCCCTCCTCCAGTGCGAATCCACTCTCATGGCAAACTATTATGGGAAGGAAGCATCGACTAATTCGAAGAATCTCTAGGACATGAGAAAAATCAGCACCCCAAATGCCTGAGCAGAGAGAATTCCTTGTAAAGAAGAGAGAAAACAACAGCAACAAAAATGCTAGGATGTCACTTTCCCCAAGCATATTTATAAAGGGAGGAGGAGGGAAGAATTAATTAGGACAGGAGCTTCTACCCAAGTGACACGGAAGATGCAATTATTTTTGCTGCTTTTATAGACCAGTGCCCCTTCCAGGTGGGGACAGATGCCGGATGCCGCCCACCACTTTAAAAAATGACTTTGAGGGCTTCCCTGGTGGCGCACTGGTTGACAGTCCACCTGCCGATGCAGGGGACACGGGTTCGTGCCCCAGTCCAGGAAGATCTCACATGCCGCAGAGCGGCTGGGCCTGTAAGCCATGGCCGCTGAGCCTGCGCGTCCAGAGCCTGTGCTCTGCAACAGGAGAGGCCACAACAGTGAGAGGCCTGCGTACCGCAGGGAAAAAAAAAAAAAAAGACTTTGAGGCTTTGCTAGTTCTAATGATGCTTGAAACAAAGATGGTTCTTTTGTTTACTCCCTGTTTGCGAAGCCCCAGCTGCCCATCAGAACATCACTGACTGGATTATTTATTTCTCATTGCCCAACCTATGGGGCATAGAAGAATTTTTACAGAGCCAAACCGTGAGGCGTTTTCTCCCAAGGGGGTGTGGATGTGCCTCTTCAGTACTGTAGAGCATGGCCCGTTAATCCGCTGGGTTTTGACAGATAGGACTGATGCCTAACTTTGGGTGGGACAAAGGCTCTGAGAGTCAGAGGCTCGATTTTTGTCACTCCCTGCCATGTAGAAGCTGTGAGGTCTTGGGCAAGTCCCTTAACCTGGAGAAAATTCAATAAAACTACGGGGTGGGTTAGTGACTAATGAATTGTTGTCCTTTTACTGAGGCCAAATAAGTAAATTACATGAGATGTACCCTCTTAACAAATTTTCAAGTATATAGTACCATTAACTACAAGCACAATGCTGTACAGCTTATCTCTAGAACTTTTTTATCTTGCATAACTGAAACTCTATACGCATTGAACGGCAACTCTCCATTTCCTCTCCCTCCAGCCCCTGGCCACCACCATGCTACTCTCTAAGAGTCTGACTACTTTACATACCTCCCGTAAGCGGAATCATGCAGTTTGTCCTTCTGTGGTTTATCTCACTTAGCATAATGTCCTCAAGGTTCAAACATATTATATTCTTATAAATAACACTGACATGGTACTCACTGTTTCCACGGCAAGTAGTTACATATATAAACTCATGTAATCCTTCAAAAATCCTGTGAGGTAGAGTATAATTATTATTTCTTTTTGAGACACAGGGGGTGAAGTAACGTGCCCAAGCTCAGCTGGTGTGAACATAATAAACATGGCGTTGTTTCTGTACACTTTAAAATTTCTATGTCAGCAAACAGGCTTACAGAGATACTAAAGTCCCCGAGGATGACGGCAAAAGATGGGACAGGGAGAATGAATGAGAGGCAGTGTCTGAGGGTCCATCCTTATGTAGCTGGAAGTGGTCCGTCACAGCTTGAAAGAAGAGAGGCCTTGGAGCTGGGGGGACCTGGGTTCAATTCTGGCTCTACCCTCTGCTCCAGACACTTGGGAAACAAAAATGAACAAAACCAACAAGCCCCCTGCCTCGTGGAGACTACGTCCTAGCCAGGGGGTGGGACGGACAAAAAATAAACAATAAATACTTCAAATAATGTATAGTATGTATGGGGGGGTGAGTAGTATGGAAAAAATCGCTTGAGTGGATAGGGGATTGGGACTGCTGGTGGGAAGGCTAGTTGCAACTTTAAAAAGCGTGTCATTGAGAAGACAATATTTGCCAAAGACTGGAAGAAGGTGAGGGAGTTGATCATGAGGCAGGAGGATATCTAGGGTCCCTTGCTCCAGGCAGAGGGAAGAGCTAGTGCAAAAGTCCTGAGGTCGGGTGAACCTAGGATGTACGAGGAAGAGGAGGAAGGCCACTGTGGTTGGAAGGGAGCAAACAAGGGCCAGGCTAGAAGGTGATGAAGCCAGGAACAACATGGGGGATTGGCAGGGGTGGGAGACACGAGGATGGCAGTGGTGACTCTGGGTGACATGGAAGCTGGTGCAGGGTCTTGAGCAGAGGAGTGAGATGATCTGAATGTTTGGCTTTTGTAGTAATCTGGGTGATGGTGGCTCAGATCAGGGAAGCAGAAGTGGAGGTGGGAGAAGCGGCTGGTTGGCTCTGGACCTAACCCTAAGGTACAGTCAGCAGTGTTTCCTGGTGGAATGGGTGTGGGGTGAGAGAAAAAGTCGGGAGTGAAGGACGACAGCAAGCATTTTGCCCAGAACACCTAGAAGGGTGAAGTGGCTATTAGCTGAGAAGGGAAGGCTGTGGATGCAGCAAGTCAGTGGTTGCTATGGGTTGAACTGTATCCTCCAAAAGATACGTTGAAGTCCTAACCTCAGTACGTGGGAATGTGACCTTATTTGGAGACAGGGTCTTTACAGAAGTAATCAAGTTAAGATGAGATCATTAGGGTAGACCCTAGTCCACTATGACTGGTGTCTTTATAAGGTGAGGAGAAGAGTCCCAGGCATGTACAGAGGGAAGGTGATGTGAAGACACAGGGAAAATGCCCTGTGACAAAGGAGGCAGAGATTGCAGTGATGTGTCTCCAAGAAAGCCAAGGATTGCTGGCAACACCAGAAGCTAAAGAGACAAGCCTGGGGCAGCTTCTACCCTACAGCCTTCAGAGACAGCCTGGTCCTGCCAACACCCTGCTTTCCGACTTCCACCCAGAATTATCAGAGAATACACTTCTGCTGTTTTTAGTCATCCAGTTTGGGGTACTTTGTCGCGGTAGCCCTATAAAATGAATAGAGAGGGAAAGGCTAGGAATTGTTTTCAATACATTAAATGTGGAGATGCCAAGTAGACACAGGCATATACAAGTCTTGGGTTCAGGAGAGAAGTCCAGGCTGTTGACAGAAATCTGGGAGATGTCTGCAGATGGAATTCCAAGTCATGAGCCTGGACGAGATCAGTAAGGGCTAAACATAGACGGAGATGAGAAGACGGCTGAGGACTGGGTCTGGGGTGATGCAAAGTTGAGGGATTGGGGAGAAGTGGATACTAGCAGAGGAATCTGCGATGGTGCAGCCAGTGAGGTGGAAAGCAAGCCAAGGGCATGGGACCCTGGGAGCCTGTTCCAGGGCTCGCCTGGTACTATGGGGTTTGTGGGAATGTCTGTGCTAACAAATGCAGCCTGCTTCGTGGCACAGTACCTGGTCCAGAGCAGGCAGTCAATAAACATTTGCTGAAATTAACGAAATAAACAGATGACTGAAATGAGCCTCTTCTGGCAACTACGGCATAACCTGTGTTGACACTAAGTTTAGAGTCAATTAAAACATATGAACTTTGTAATATGTTTATTAAGCTCTATCTCCCCATCATGTACTTGTTCAGCTGATTTTTAAGCCTCAAGAATGAGATTTTACATATATTCCTATTAAACTTGATTGATTTGACTGAGACTAGTGAGATATTCGGGATCTTAGTTCTGTCTGTTTAAATCCTGGTTTTCACAGGGAGCAGACTGGTGGCTACCAGAGGCAGGGGGGTAGATGGTGAGGGAAGTGGGCGCAGGTGGTCAAAAGGCAGAAACTTCCAGGTATAAGATGAATAAATTCTGGGGATGCAATATACAGCAGGGTGACTACAGTTAACAATACTGTACTGTGTACTTGAAAGTTGCTAATAGCGTAGACCTTAAAAGTTCTCATCACGAGAAAAAAAAATTTCTAACTATATGAGGTGATAAATGTTAACTAAACTTACTGTGGTAATGTGACAATATATACATATATCAAATCATTATGTGGTATACCTTAAACAAATACGAAGTTATATGTCAAGTGTATCTCAATAAAACTGGGAAAAAATACTAGTTTTCAGGCTTTGCTTTCTGTTCTCCACAGACTTTAATGAGCATATTATCAATATCTTTACTCAAGCCATAAACACAACACTCAGTAGGGCAGGGGCAGGTAAGAATCCTGTAACGTTCCCCTAGAGTGGTCTCCCTGGCTTAGTAATGGCCCACTTGTTCAACAGATATTCATTAAGCATCTATTGTGTGGCTGGCATTGTTCTAAGTACCAGTGAACAAAACAAACGACCCTGTGCTCATCAACTTACAGTCAGGTACAACCTTTCAATCTGCCACAAATCTATCTACTTGCATGATTTTTAGAACGAGACTGTCCTCTCATCCATAGATATTCATGAGAGACTTCGGTCAAAAGCCTTGTTAAAAGCAGGGTGACTGTGCTTGTAACATTCCCTGACCTCTCAGCCCAGCAGCTTCTCAGATGGGGAGACGGTGTTTCTCTGGCGTGTGCAGTTTCTAGTAAACCCAGGTTGGCTGCTGGTGAACACTGCCTTCTCTTCCCGGGTTTTAACAGTGCAGACCTCTCCCCTGGTCTGTCAGTTCTGGAATTAATTTTCTTTCCTTTCCAGAAAACCAAAAAAATTGACTACTTTTAGTCTTATGGGACTTCTCCTTTTCTCTGATTCTGCCAAGTTCACCAAAAGCAATTCGATCTCGTCTTTTTTCAGTATCCTAGAACATCATTTTCTGGACCCCAAATCTGAACTTAAAAGAGCTGGGTCTTCTCTGATAACTTCTCCATCTATCCTGAACTCCAATTTCCTCTTATTGGTTATGAATCCCACCCTTCACAGTCTGCAAATCTTTCTTTCTTTCTTTTGAAAACTTGCAAATTATTAGATTAAGGCAGCATACATTTCCCTAATGAAGCATTTCTTGGAAGACCTTTACCAAGTTCTTGAAAGTTAACATGTACTTACAAGCCGTGGGCAAGATGTACTGTCGATGTCATAAAAATACCGTTAAGTCCAATTTAACTTGGTTGACATTAATTTTGATCCAATGGTTGAGCATGTAAAGTTAAAACTATGTTGATATTAGTAAATTGTCCATTTAGAACATCTTTCTTCTTAATGACTTCCTGGCCTCAATCTTCTCTTCCCCCATTTCATCTTATATAAAAGCTGTCTTTCCCAGACACGCTGTCCTCAGGAAATCTTCCTAAGGTAGACCGAGTCTGCAGCTCTCTCCATACCCTGTGGCCTCCCATCATCACTGGGCGCTCTGACCCCGTCCTTCAGCACGCGCTCTCTGCCCAGGGGCCTTCCCTGCCCGTCTAGTGTTTCTTCCCTCACTCAGCTTCCAACCATCAGCCACAGCAAGGCCAACAACCATGCTGACCTGAAACTGACGGGCAGTTCCCTGCTTTTACGCCAGAAAACTTTAGAAAACTCAATATCTTTGCTCCCACTGAACTTGAGGTGGTGAGAGTAACTGTGATGATGATGATGTTGAAGAAGGGGCGGCGGGGAGGAGAAACTATCAATTCAGTGGTTTTTTGTCAGTTTTTTTCAGGGTCTAGGTCTGAGGAATACGAAGCTAGGATGCCCGCGTGTATTTGGCTACTGGATTACATTTACATATACCTGGAGGTTTATAATAGGTATTTTATTATTACTGGACCTTCAGGTGGGTTTTTGTTTGTTTGTTCTCCCTGCTTCTTAATTCCTCCCTCATTTCAGGGACTCATTGACTCCAGTGCTTAGAAATCCTTTCAAATCCATGTGAGGAAGGATAAAAAGAAATGTATGAGAGAGGAGGACAGAAGAAGCAAGGGCCTGACAGAGTTGCAATTACTTGATAGTTTAAAAGATAACGTTTTAATTTGTCTCTCACCTCCTCATGGCTAGACATTCAGAGAAGATACAGAAAGTGTCATGTAAAAATAAATTCTTCTTGAAATAAGAGGAGAACGTTCTGAACTGCTTTTTCCTGGGGCTTTGTACTTATTACCGTGTTTCACAGAAATTGCTAGTCTAGAACAATCGGTTCACAGGGCTGTGACTAAAGATCATTTACCGGGGACACATGAGGAACAGAATCGCTGCTGGGAGGGGTGGAGGGCTGTGGAGGGGGCGGGTCCTTGCCAGGGGGGCCCTGGATGTGCTCCCACCTCTCCGTCTCCACCTCACTTTCCTCTCTTCAGGGGAAGGAGAGAAATCGTTCTTAGAGGTAAGTAGAGGTGCCCATTCCCTTTCTCTCCGACATTCTGAGAACTGCTCATTTGCGCCTGGAGAACCAGGCATTACGGAGTGATGAGGGGTAGAAGTGGCAGGTGTAAGGCCATCCGAGAGTCAGAAACCACGGACATCACACACTGGCACTTCATACTTGTTCACTTCAGCAGAGGTGGCGTTTCCCTCTAAATGTTCTACGCTTAGATAATTTAGCTTGAGGAAAAAAAAAAAGTATTGTTTCCTTGAAACGTGGCTGATTTGACCACATGTGTTTATCTCCTTTCCCTCTTAACTCCCTGGAAGAATATATTAAGGCTATTAAAGTGGTTGAACACTGAGCACAGAGACGTGCGAGGAGCCCGGGGGCGCCCTCCTGCAGGGAAGGCACGTGGGCTGGAGCCTCCCCCGTGGGTCGGCAATTCAGTGTGCGCATGCGCAGGAAGCAGATCAATTTCCCACACGGGCCTGGAAGGCTCAGGGCTGGAGGCAACCATACCTTGGAGGGAGTGGACCTGGGAAGGGAAGGGATAAGCAGGAGGGTTGGTTGGAGGCTGAACAGCCGGAGGCTGGACTTAGTCCCTCCCCTAGAGGTTCCCTCTAGCTTTCCGCCATCTCTGCCTCAGCACCTTCCAGGAAATGAGAGCCTTATTCTCAAGAGAGCCTGCTCCAGGCAGGTTCCTGTCAGCGCAGAAGATGGTGCTGGATGAAAACAAGGCATGAAGTGAAAGTCTACGTCCTCAACAGCGGACGGAGCACCAGCCACTGCCCTCCACGGCTTACGCCTCCCAGGCAAGAGAACCCAATTGGCCCCATGTCCTTCAGGGGAGATGAACTAGCTCCCTGTTGATAAGAATCACCAGACGTTTGAGGAAAGCCTCCTCAAATGAAGAAGTCAGACCAAAATCATCAGGAAAGTGGAACGCAAAGAAAAACAACCAATTCAGGAAGAATAAGAAAACAGAGAGAGAGAGAGAGAGAGAGAGACCCTATGACTAATATCACCAGTGTTATAAGACATTGCATCCGGGAAACAAGGGTGCTCTGAAAAAAGAATCAGAATAGGAAGAACTCCTAGAAATTAAAAATATGTCAACTGAAATAAAAAATTCAGTGAAAGATACTGGAGAGTAAAGCCAAGGAAATAGCCCAGAAGGTAGGACAGACTCATAAAAGGATAGGGAGTAAGGAGAAAAAGGAAAGGGCTTAGAGATCAGTGTAGGTTGGCCCTCATTAACTATCAGGGAGTTCCGGAAAGAAGGAACAGGGAAACGATCAAAGGAATCATTTGGAATATGAACACATTCTAGAGTCAAAGGAAGGCATCTTCAGATTGAAAGCTCCCAATGAATGGCCAGCTCAAGGAACAGGCCAAAACGAAAGGGAGGAATGAAGGGAGAGAGTGAGGGAGGAAGGAAGTTGGGAGAAAAGGAAATAACCATCCAAGGCATGTTATTTTGAAGATAAAGAGGAGCTCTCATAAACTTCCAAAGAGAAAACTGGTCACATTAAGGATTCAGCATGGGGCTTCCCTGGTGGCGCAGTGGTTGAGAGTCCGCCTGCCGATGCAGGGGACACGGGTTCGTGCCCCGGTCCGGGAAGATCCCACATGCCGCAGAGTGACTGGGCCCGTAAGCCATGGCCGCTGAGCCTGCGCGTCCGGAGCCTGTGCTCCGCTAAGTGAGAGGCCACAACAGTGAGAGGCCCGCGTACCGCAAAAAAAGGATTCAGCATGGCATTAGACTTTTCATTAGCAACACCAGAAGCTGGGAGGCAGTGGAGTGTTACCTTCAAAATTTGGAGAGGAAATCATTTTCAACTGAAAATTTTATACCCAACTAACCATCGTTGAGGTTGAAGGAGGACAAAGGCATTTTCAAATCTATGTGACCTCAAAAATTTCTGCTTCCCATGCACCCTTTCTCAGAAGGCTGCTGGAGGATGTGCTCTCCCCAAATAAAGATGTAAAATAAAAACGAGGTAGACATGAGGTCCAAGAAAAACAAGGAACAAGGATCCAAGACACAGAGGCACAGTGAAGTCCCCAGAGGACACCTGGAGAGTGACAAGCGTAGATGGAGCAGGAAAGTGGAGGATCCGGGAGGGGCAGGGCACTGAGAGATTATATGATGCTTGTGAGCATTTGGCAAATGGCACTGGTAGGCATTTGATAGCTCTACGGGGGCATTTGGGGAGAACATGCAACAGGTATGTAGTAACCTAATCAGTCTTTTAAAGGCAATTACTAACTTTGAGAAAAAAATCTGTATACGAAAGAAGCATAATTCCAGTATAGTTGGTTCTCTAGTGAATAAAATTGAAATCATCATCATACTGTAAAGACTGACCACAGATTCCGTCCCACTTTATGTTTAACTTTCCTGGGAAGATGGGGAGGGGAAGTGAGGGTGGGTGGTGCCAGGAGGCCTAATTCCTCTAACAGGAAGTCAGTCAGCAACATGTAAAACCTATACATGAGGAAATGCAGCATCAGCATCTAATTTATGGAGGTCAAAGGAATTCCCTTCTGGTCCAGTGGTTAGAACTCCACGCTTCCACTGCAGGGGGTACAAGTGTGATCCGTGGTCAGGGAACTAAGATCCTGCAAGCCACGCAGCATGGCCAAAAAAAAGAAAAATATTTTATGGTTACTTTATGGAGGCCAATACCAGAAGAATTAGCTAAAAGATTCTAAAGAGGTTGCTCTGGGGAATGGGTCTGGGGGGCTGGAGAGGGGCTGAGAAGGCCACTGCGGACTCTTAAACCATGTTTTAAATACAGCTCTGATAAAATAAAACTTAGGTTAAAAAAAATAAAAAAATAAAAAAATAAATAAAACTTAGGTTAAAAAATAATGTATTCCCTCATAATTTTTATATAAGAAAGATTTTAATAGGGAAAATGGAGTGACAAAGCGACCCAACATGAGGGAGATTAAGGTGGAGTAGGACACGGAGGAAACATTACAAAATTCCTAGTGTGAAATGGTTCAGATTCAGAATCCAGAAGTGTGATTTTCCAGCTGCTGGAAACTTCCAAGCACAGCACTCCTGGAAAGCCATGCTCCTTTCTCAGGCACAGGGACATTACACATCCCTCAGGGAGGGGATCAACCACTGAGAAGTTTCCCCAAATCACTCTCACCCTCACCACATCTGTTCTCGGCCCAAGCGGAGGCCTCCGAATGGGAAACAAGTCAGCTGAGACTTGCCTCCAGCTGTGAGCCAGAACGTTCAGGAATGTTTTGGAATGTCTGCTTCTTAGGCAGGAGAAGCCAAGAACTCTAGGAAACCCGCAGGGTGGGTAGCTGTGTAAGATGCAGCTGATGACAGGTGTCACAAACAGTGATCTCTGAGTTTAGAAAACAATCAAGGGAGAACAGGCATGGGCCACTTATCAGTATTTTACCTCAGCTGCCAGAGTTCATGGTGAAAGTCAACCAGCAAGGGAAAGCCAGGCCAAGAGGGTGCAAATGACGTTTTATTTAACTGAGAGCCTGTCCTCCTTAAGGATTATAGACAGAGAAAGGCAACGTTTCCCCACCCAACTGGGAAAGTGTTAAATTTTGGTGTTTACTCTTTCATTTCCAAGACCTGGGAGTGGGATGTTAATTTTACTATTTCTCTGATGTATCTAGAGACCCTAATGAAGGCGGAAAGTAAACAAACATTGGATTGAAAACAGAAATGTCAGTATGCACCTTCTACCTGTCGTTGATACAGGAGAAGGCAATTTTTATACGACTGAAACAATTAGACATGAAGATTGCTGTTCGCACACCACATGAGAACGGAAGCCTCTTGCCCAGCACACAGAAGAAACCACTGTTGTTCGGTGGTTTCTTCTGATTACATTAAATGCTTGGATGCTAAATGTGCTGAAGTTGGTAACTGCACTGAGGTTACATAATAGAACAGTCCTCTTCTTAGACGCATTACAGTAGCTGGTCAAGTACTATGAAAAATTAACTTGCCTTCGAATGGTTCAGAAAAATATTACCTGTGACTATTAAAAATACATATATAAATATGTATCTGTATATTTCTGTCATCCATGTATATATGTGTTTGTATCTATCCATCCTAAAAGAAAAAAATATAGCAAATAAGGCAAAATGTGAACAATAGTTGGATTTGTATAAAAGCTGTAGGGTGTTCTTTGTACCACGGTTCTTGAAATTTTTCTGTAAATTTGACATAATTTCCAAATAAAAAGTTTAAATAACACAAAATAGAATGAACGCTTGGTATCTCAGGTGAAACTGTGAGAATGACTGATGCTTTCACACACACTCCAGAAGCATCCTGGGTGAGGGACAGACGCCAGACCCGAAATCTCACAAGCTGCCTGGGCTAAAACCCTTGTCTTTTGGAATAGCTTTAGAATCAGCAAGCAGTCTTAGAATGTTCAAGGTAGAGAAAAACTTGTCTTTCAGGGTTAGTTTGACTCTGGAATGGCCCAAATTCAAGGCTGCACAACGCAGCTTTAGTTCAAAACAAAGGAACCATCCAACTGTCTTACCAACTTGCAGATAATTCCGGAAAGGAGCCTCTCCAAAACGCTGGGTGCTGTTGGATATGTCTGCAGCATGCCTCAAGGCCAGCATGCATTAGGATAAAGCTGCATAAAATGACTCGTACTGTACCCAAGGGGAAATGCTTTACCAGAAAACTGGGGCACTGGAGCCCAGGAGCACCTCAAAGTATTGCCGCTGGAAGACTATGCCTGTATTCATCCCTTGTTGCTAAACACATGGGTAGCTAACCTTTCACATTAAATTTAACTTGGTTTTTAAATGTCAGGATTGAGGTTACTCCTGGTGGGGTGGGAGGGAAAAGGTGAGGCAGCACACGGATGCATTTAAGTGACTACAAAAGTTCTCTCTCAACACAGGTGGTAGTGACAAGACCATTGGCCTCATATAAGTTTGTACATGTGTTTTATGCAGTTTTCTGCATCTGTGGTGGATATTTCACAATAAGTATAGTTTAAAATCAGAGAAAAGTAAAAACATTAACTTGTTTTTGGAATTTAAAAAGAAGAGTTGTGTCCCATTCAAATGTCCTCTATCCCATCTGATACTGATGCCTGTAGGTCACAGAAATAGAAGCAAAGCCTTTCAAACTAATATTCAAGAAAATATATTACTTCCTGGTATGAAAGTATATTACTTCCTGGTCCAAATGTACCAGCAAGTAATACACTGGCCTACAATTCATATTGGGGTACAGATAACTGATAGCTTAGTGTCCTTCTGGGGAGCAAAGCTTCTTGGAAAGAAGAAAGCAAGAATATGAGGGGAGGGGTATATGGTAAGGGAGCACCCTGGGCAGTAGGGGAAGGTGCTGGCGTTGCAATGGGCATGGCGAGGCTCACTTGGCCCCTTGATGAAAGTGGGCCCCTGTTTAGATGGACAACAGCCATGGTTCTCAGCATGCTAAGGCTCAGACATGCAGCTGCCTTCTGCTGGGCTATGGATGCGAAAGACTTAACACTTTCCTACTTGCGTTCCAGCTTCAGAGTGCAAGGACGGTTTGTTTGTTTGTTTTGATTCTTTTAAAATAAATTTATTTATTTTATTTATTTATTTTTGGCTGCATTGGTTGCTGCGCGCAGGCTTTCTAGCTGCGGCGAGCCGGGGCTACTCTTTGTTGCGGTGTGCGGGCTTCTCATTGCGGTGGCTTCTCTTGTTGCGGAGCACGGGCTCTAGGTGTGCGGGCTTCAGCAGTTGTGGCACGAGAGCTCAGTAGTTGTGGCTCGCAGGCTCTAGAACACAAGCTCAGTAGTCGTGGCGCATGGGCTTAGCTGCTCCATGGCATATGGGATCTTCCCCGACCAGGTCTCGACCCTGCGTCCCCTGCATTGGCAGGCGGATTCTTAACCACTGAACCAGCAGGGAAGTCCCTTCTTCTTCTTTTTTTTTTTTAATTGAAAATTTCCCTCCATGTCCTGGGAAGACTCGGCTGTAATCCGCCAACACATCACCTGTTGCTGTTTTAAGATTCCGTGCTGGGCAGTGGGAGCCTGGGGCTCTATCTCAGCTTGGCCCCAAGGAAGCTGCTAGACTGGAAGATCTCTAGGCTCTTTTCGGTTTTGGTCCTCTTATAACGCCATAAAAGGTGGGTTATATGGATATCTGAGAGAGGTGAGTGATCCTCAGAGGTGAAAATATACAACTCATCTCAACGGGGTTAAGAGTAGAGTGGTTAGGAGCACCCATGGGCTCTGGAGACAGAGGGACCTGGGTTTGAACTGTGGCTCCACCATGACTATAGGCAAGTTACTTAATCTCTTGCACCTTCAGTTTCCGTATCTGCAGAATGGAAATGGACACGGTGAGGCCTGTGTGGGATCACGCATGTGCAGGCTGGCAGAGGGGAAGTCGGGGCTCCGTGCGGTTAACGGTGCTCACTGCCACGGCTCTCACAGGGCTTGTATGAACTGGTGCTCAGGACATTTCATTTTCCCCTTGCATGACTAATCCTCTGCTTTGCCTGATGCCACAGATGCAGTTTTGCTACACTGCGGCGCTGCACGTACCCCGCATGTGTAAGCCCCAGACACCTTCCTGTGCCCCGGAGACCTGCTGCCAGGCAGTTTGCACAGCCGTCTGGCTGAGGCCACGGAGCCCTTCTGTCTCCGCTTGAGCTGGACACGCTGAAATTCAAGTCTCACGGACACGCTGATGCTTCTCGAGAGATTTACTTTTCCCATATCTATACTGTCTACAGAAAGCAGAGAACTACACCGTTGGAGCCGCTGGGAAAAATGTGCTTTTTTGTGACTGGAGAGGATGCTGTCGACTCATTAGTGTAGGATTTGGGCTTGGGGTTGCTTTTCGTTTTTGTTTGTCTCTTTAAGGAAGAGTCGGAGACTTTCACGGCTTCACTTGCCCCATTACTGCTTATGACGGGCAGGAAGGGCATCTGGATGGGGCAGCAGAGGGTGGCGCTCAGGGGGCAATGAGGCGACCAACTGGTCACACAGCTAGGTTTGCATGTTGAGCGCTGTACAGTTTGTTTTGTTTTGTTTTGTTTGCGGTACGCGGGCCTCTCACTGCTGTGGCCTCTCCCATTGCGGAGCACAGGCTCCGGACGCGCAGGCTCAGCGGCCATGGCTCCCGGGCCCAGCCGCTCCGCGGCACGTGGGATCCTCGCGGACCGGGACACGAACCCGCGTCCCCCGCATCGGCAGGCGGACTCTCAACCACTGCGCCACCAGGGAAGCCCTGAGCGCTCTACAGTTTATAAAATATCCTCAGATATGTCAGCCCATCACTTGCCCAGCCACCCTATGAAGAAGACTGGGAACCTGCAGTACAGTATTTTTATTACCACTTCTCAGAGGAGGAAACTGAGGCCCAGAATCAAGTGGCTTGCCCAGTATCCCACGGCTAAGTAATGGTGGATGGGTTACCAAGTCCTCGTCGCCACCCTCCCAGCAGGTTGCTTCTAAGGGAGTGTCAGGTGCCCAGTGTGATCCACCAGGGAGGGGAAAGTTCTAATTCTAATTATCAGTTTTTCTTCTTCTTTCTAAAATTCATACTTGATTTTTAAAGTGCAGTTTAAGGTTCACAGCAATTCTAGTTATTTTTAGCTCACCCTTTTAACTTTAAAAATGTTTTATCTGTTTGTCTTGTAATGCTCCCAGTATATTATGAATTATAATTATAGAATAGTATATGCATATAATTTATAATTAAATACACATATGTTGGGGTCCCAGCTCCAAAAATTTTAACTGATAAGAGTGCAGGATTGAAATAGCTTGAGGAAGAGTCTTACTAATACTGGAAATTAACAGACCATTCTGCTCCTTTCTCTTCCTTTTACTATTATTAGTGACTCTTGGTCAGGAAATTTTAATGCTGTGTATTCTTCAGATTGCACCACAGCCTGGTGAAGCGATAACATTGATTTTATAAAGAGTCACAGAAAGTGTTTTCTATCTCCTCCAAAGTCTAAGGCTGATATAAATCATCTTTCATTGTGAAAGGATTCCCATGATATGCAAACATGGCAGTTCCAAGCTCGTCCAGCAGAAGCACCCCAAGTCTCCAGCATCATTTGTGACCAATTACAAAACCCCAAAGCACAGGGGTACCCAGGTGGTTGCACATTGGTTCTTGAATCATAACAAGCCCAAGCTTCTTAAAGTTTACGTCACTACAATTGCCATTTGGTACCATTAAGAGCATGGCATTTCCAGGAAACACAACATTGGAAGTTTAAGAAAGAAGGAATTGTATCATTTGCTCACTGCTCTATCCCTAGCAGTGCCCAGAACCCATTGGGACGTGATCGCTCTTTGCTGATTGAAGGACAGGTGGATAGACTACCCCTTGCTCTCTTCTCTCAACCAAGACACCCCTAACATGACAGCAAAGTGAAGAGAAAAAGATGAACGCGAGAGAGTGGAGGTGGGAGATATCAACAAATAAGTAATGTTTTTGGAAGACAAAAGAAGAGTGACCACTGACTGGGCAGAGTGGAGGAAACGGTGACCTAAATGTCCACAGAAAGGGAGCTGGATGCAAGGTAAGCGGATCTGGCTGGGTCATATCCCTCGGTAGGCTTGGGAGCTGGAGACTGTATACCTCCGATCGTGGAGCGATTTGATGTGGGCTATCTGAAAGTCTGAGGGTGTATTTTCTAGGGAAATGGATTGGAAGAGGCTCCAGACCAGTGGACAGGAGGCTTGGTGAAGGGACAGGATAATGGGCAGGCTAAAAACAGAGGGATGGAGAATGGCCACACTAAAAGGTGGCCCTCGGTCCCCATCCCCATCTGCTCTCAGAGCACTCTCCCGGCAGGAAAGGGCAGGATTCATCTCTGAGAAAAACAGAATGGGCTTCAAGAAAAGGTCTCCACACACTGAGAACTGAAAATCCTCCAAAGAAACAGTGAGTTTGCAAACGCACTCCCCCTACACAGCAGGCCACCAGTCAAAACCGCCACTGACACACCCAGAACGTGAGCCTCTGTGCTCTTAAATACAAATGACCGAGGATCAGCACGCTTTTGAAGAAAGCCACCAACAGGAAAGAGACTGTGACACCTGCCAAGAACAGAGGAACATGCGAGCCACACAAGGCGTAGAAGAAAACTTCAGAAAAGCTCTCATTAAATAACATCCTCAGAGAAAAACCAAAACCAGGATGCAACAGTGGGGGAACAATCAAGAACTCTTGGAAATTAAAATTACGACAGGTGAAATAAAAATTTCAATGGCAGGTTTGCAAGATAAAGTACAGTAACTCTCCCACAGAGCAAACAAAAGGCAAATACAAGGTAACAACTGATAGTCTTTGAACGAATAAGATCCAATATCTGACAAATAGAAATTCCAGAACAAGAGAACAGAGTAAACGGGGAGGAG
Source organism: Neophocaena asiaeorientalis asiaeorientalis (assembly GCF_003031525.2). Classification (NCBI taxonomy): domain Eukaryota; kingdom Metazoa; phylum Chordata; class Mammalia; order Artiodactyla; family Phocoenidae; genus Neophocaena; species Neophocaena asiaeorientalis. The sequence goes on from NW_020172179.1 coordinate 207,880, forward strand.
GAAATGATCAAAAGACAATACGAGAACACTTCCAGAACTGAGGAACATGCATTTCCAAATTAAAAGGGCCCACCTGGGCAGCGCCTGCTCAAGGGATAAAAGAAGACCTCTACAGCACATCATCAAGAAATTTCAAATCAAGCGACAAAGAGAGGATCCTAAAAACCTTCAGGGAATAAAATAGGCCACACACGAAGGACTGGTACCTACTATTAAGAGTGACATGAGAACTAGAAGACAATACAAAAATGGCCTTAAACTTTTGACTGACGATTATTTCCAACTTTGAATATTTTATAGCCACCAATTTTTAATCAAGTGCAAGGGGCAGATTAAAGACATTTCAATATTTCAAGGACTCAAAAAACTTACCTTCCATATAGAATCCACTTGGAAGGGGGGTGTTCTAGCAAACAGGGAGTAAATCAAGTAGGGGGACCAGGCCAGCAGCTACTGGACTTGCCAGGACGATGGGGAAGGGAGGCCCCAGGAGTGCACAGCAGGCTGGGTGTCTAACGGGGCTCCAGAAAATACAGGGGAACTGATGGATCATCTAATGTCTGGCCAGTTGGGAAAACAATACTGATGGGACAGGTCCAACCTCATGGTCAAAATTAAGGATACATATATAGAAAATAATGCAAGTAAAAACCATGAAGCAATCATAAGGACAGGCAAAAACTTATCTACGACAGGAAGTGTAAACGCCAGTTTCTAAAACTGATAAACAACGATGTAGCCGATACACATATTTTAAAGACACAGGGAGGTAAGTACTCCTGGGCTCTGCAATGAACAACACAGATGACCGTCACTCTCCATACGCTTACTCTTCATCCTCTGGAAGTAAATACATTTGGATATTTTGAGGGGGGATCTGTTCCTCACTACCTGAACTCCCACTACTTACATCTGAAACCGAGACACCAGATAAACGTAGCTCATATGATGCCCCTCATTTTCTGAACTTGTTATGTGACTAAGGAACTAAATAGATTTAGATACTGGATACTTACATAAGCTTAATGTAACCACAGACACTTAACTGGGAGCTGTGACACAGCCGTGTGGAAGGGATGGGGAAAGGAAAGTGGAGTGGAGGGGTGCGAGGGCCAAGACCCCTCTTCTGTAATTGAAGGTTCACAGAAAATCTCTGAAATACCTAAAACTGATCAATGAAGAAGTACTCACACGACGTGTTTCACAGAGATATAAACCAGAAGAAACAGCTAAAAAGAGTGAAGAGTGGTTTCTTCCAGGGGGACAGGATAGAGATGGGGCAAGGGAGTGCTCTTTGATTAAGTTTTTTAGTGTTATTTGGGGCTGAAACTGTGCATGTATTACTTAGAAAAGAAAAAAGCACATTAAAACATTTAGTAAGAACACCAGCCTGGAGACTTGGGTTCTGGCTTGAGGTCTGTCACCAGCTAACTGTGTGATGTTGAGCACGACACTTGTTGAGCTCCTGGCCTTGACTGATTCCCATAAAACAAGAAGTTGGGGTCCTTCCTAACTCTACATTTCCATGACTGCATAATCCTCGTGTACAAATTTAGGTTTTCTCCAAATGTTGGTGGTGTCATCCAAGCTTGCATTCCTGGACCGCAACTAATATTATTTAGCACTCGTGTTAAGAAAACAGCATTTTATTACATTAAAAGAAAAAAAATACACTCACAGTGGAAGCATTCGGGAAGAACTTGCAATAAGAGAGGCTTGGGGCTTAAGGAGAAACAGAGGAATGTAAGCTGCGGCTATTTTGCAGAGGAGTACGACTTGGAAGAAAACACAGGCTGGTCAAAGAAAAGAACACAACCTGACCACTAGGAAAAAAGAAAGCCACAATAGTCAAACAGACAAGAAGGGTTAGACCAAACAAGGTCTAAGTTAGATGTAGGGGAGTGAAGGAATAGAACCTGCCCAAGGGACTTAAATGAGCAGAGAAGTCTTAGGGGTCAATGATTTTGGCAAAAGCATGCGACTGGAGATGAAAGAGAAGAGAAAGATAGAAGCTGTAGTATTTTACCGAGAGATTTAAAAATGCTTTGCCTTTGGAGATAGAGAAGTAGGATGAGTTCCCAAAGTAAGAAATGAGAGAGTGTGACATGGAGGGCAAAGGTTTAAAAAAGGGACCACCTGATCTAAGGGTATCCCGGAAATACAGCATCTCAGAGTGAGGCCGCCCTGGACGTTCATTCCAACCCGTGTCTAATGCACCCAGAACAGAAGGAGAGGTTCAAGAGGAAAGGTCGAGGACGCTCTCTCTGCTAGCACAAGTAAGCCCTGGTGATCAAGAGTACAGAGAAAAATCCGGTAGTCAGAGTGGCAGCCATATTTGTTTAAACTGACTTCTCTTGTTGGATTCTGAATCTCTTTCCAAAATAAACAGTGTACTTTCTTCATGTCCAGGCAGTAAAGTTCATTTTTATGTCATTCATTAAACACTGAACCATTCATTAAAAAAATAAACATTTTTACTGAGGTAAAATAAACCATTCATATTTAAGGACATAGTGTTTTTTCATGTCTTTGATAATAGCTAATGTTTGAGTACTTCTAATCCAGTGACCATTCTAAGAGTGTCATGCAAAATCCCCTGTTTAATTTTTCCGACAACCTTACAAGGTAGCTACGATAGACCCACAATATCTTATCCCAAACTCTTGGCTCACTGGGCTTCCCAAATCAGAATTTATCAGATTTTAGTAAGGTAACAGGTACATATTAGTTAATGTCCCGCCGGAGCCTGGGGCTACATTCTGTAATCAAAACTAGCAGTATTTCTGCAGTGAAACATAGGAATAACCATACTAATCTAGATAAATAAAGAGTATAATAAATAGCCACGCGTCAGTTCTGGTCAGATTTTGATGCCGTGGGAGTGTGCCTCAAACTCTGGGAAAAAACTTTCAGTTTTCAGAGTGTTGGGGTTCCAGAAATGCAGACCCCACAAAATAAGGCAGTGCTATTATCACTATTTGATAGATGATGAGACCGAGGCACACAAAAAAATTATGCAACTCGTCTAAGGTCAGCCAGCAGGTGGTGGGGTCAGCAGTTGACCCCCGGCAGTCTGGTTTCAAACGTAGGCTCTTAAGTGCACTGCCATATGGCTTCTCTGTGCATGGCTTACAGTTTAGGATTGGGGTTGGCGGAGGGCATACATTACATTTTCACCATACAAGCAGTCAAGGAACCTGGATCCACATCCCAGCAAAGCCCTGCTGATATGTAAGAGAGCTAGGTGACATCAATGCTTCCCATCCCTGGACAACAGGGAGACTGACCTGTTAGAAGACCAAGGCTTGCAGTTACATAAGCTGACCATGAACTAGAAAGACTCAGCACACAGAGCACCTTGGAGAGGACTGTGCTTGCTTTGAATTCCATGGAAAGGTTCAGATGAGGAGAATACAGAAAAGTCTCAGGTGTAATCACGTAAATATGGTCAGTGAGACGAATGAATCTGAATGTGAGACTTGAGAAGATAATGAAGAGAAATAACCACAAGGGCTGTTTATCAAGCACATCCTATATGCCGAATACTGTGCTAAGCACTTAATACACAATATCACGTTTTATCCATTCAACAACCTTTCGAGGGAGGAACATTATTATTCCCATTTTACGAAGAGGAGGCTGAAGCCAACCTCACACACTTCACAGTTTATCAGAGGCGGAGCCCAAAGGGAGGAAGTAGCTGGTGGGAGGGAAAGCACTGGGTTTAGAAGCTAGAACACTCACCGAAGGAAACCGGTTGTGAACTTCACTGATTTCTACAGGAGAAACACAAGGGTTCTGTTGGCAAGGATATTCGCAGCTTATGAGATGAGAGCTATTTTCTGTGAAGACACTTTTCAAATTATGTCTTCATGGGATAATGCCTTTGACAGAGCAAATGAAAAGAGAATTTAACTACTAGATAAGCAGTCTTATTTGCTTTTTTCACAAGGAAAGATGAGCAAATATGTAGCTTCCAATCTCCAACTTGGAGAAGGCAATCAATATCTTTGACAGGCTCAGTCCTCGACTAGCAAAGTGAAAACACAGCCATTTCCCCATAGAGACAAAGTTCCTAGGGACCCATGTGGAAGAGGGAAGAGAAACACTTGCGGAATTTTGTGATGATTTAATAATTTTAATGAACAGAGATAAAAAAAAAAACCCATAAATCCACACTCACTGAGAAATCCACACCACTGCCAGCTTCCCCCTCTTCAGTGTTCACCAAAATTGTAGACTTCAGTGCAAATTATCAAAATGCACTTACCAGAGTAAGGCTATTTCTGCGAGAGGGGAAAACACTAAAACTTCCTTTCAGAATGGGCCAAATACAGAATGTTGTTTACATTCCAAGCAAAATCACAGGCACTTAACAACTGATGTTACAATGACCGTACAAGGACCTTCTCTGGAAAGAAGGGATTAAAAAGAAAACATCCAGTTATCACAAACTGCTTCCTGAGGTTGGGGAAGAGACAGCTTTTCTGAAACCTTGCCCACGGGAAGGCTGTGAGGGAGCTGAGACGCCCGCTCTGGTGCCCGGGTTCCCAGGAGGTCATTAGAAGAGTCCTTCTTGCTGAGGTTGCCCCAAGAGCCTCACTCAAATCTGGTGGCTGCAGCCCCACTTTACCGACAAGGAAGAGAAGGCTCCAGAGGTGACGTCACCCATTCCCGGTCATGCCAAGTATCGGAGGCGGAACTGACACCGAGGTCTGTCCCCACAGCCGGGAACCCTCTGGCAAAGCTGCAGGAGGGGCTGGAGGGACAGCCAGGGGGTCTTCAGCCCTCCTGATCCCACCCCTCAACTTAAGCCGGGGTTCCATTTTATCAGTTTCATGGATCAGGCTTTTGCTGAAGATTGGTTTTGGGAAAATGGTTCTATTCTGCAAATAACATCATTGACAACAAAGATGACGCCTGGGAAAACCACAGCCCTGCGCCTGAGGCATGCCTTGAGTTGTGACTCGAAGAGTGTTTTACCTTCTTCTCTCCCACAGCCCCTGCGGGGGAATGGGGTGTGGGGTGCGACCGGTGGTGACTGTGGAAGAGGATACGATGTCACTGCGTGGGAAATGTTATACATACCTAATGTGTGATTTGGCAACAGAAGATAACATCTGAGTCATAAAGCAGCCCCACATCAAAACAGTAAATCAAAAGCAAACAATGTGGGAAAATAAATTCCTGTATTCTTACAGAGCCTGTGTTGGGAGGATTCCCATCCCAGGGCTCTTAGCCCATAAATCAACAAACACGTCCCTTCTCTAAGAGGCAGTGAGAACCAACATTCCCGCCTCCGCACGGGGAAAGGGAATTAGGACAGTGTGTGCCATGCCCGACACGTCCACTGGCCCTGGAGACTGGAGTGGGCTGCGAAACCTGTGATCCCATTTGCGAAGAGTGTTTTATCGTCGACTATTGTAGGGTGAACATTTTAAAGGGCCAGGTTCACAGAACTGTCCTATTCAGACTTTAGAGACATTTTCAAGTCCAGTGCTTCCCAATCCAGGTTCCCAAGGAGCCCTGGGGTGCCTCAGAAGTATCTCGGCGTTCAGCCCAGGGCCACCTGTCCATCCTCCATCAACCAGAAAAGTTCCTCTTTCTGTGTTTTCTACAGAGGGCTCTAAGTAAGGTTTGGATAAGAAATGAGGTGCTCTAGTCTACCCTTCTCATATCATAGATAAGGTGACAGAGTTGAGGTTCAGAGAGGGAGAGTAAGTTGTGCACTGTCACACAGTTGGTTAATGGTCAAGTTCCAGCCTGCCTGCTCAATGCCCTGCCCCTTTCACCACCTTTGTTAGCAGGAAGGATTCTGCTTCAAAGTAACTGAATAAATGTGAATACCGTGTAGTCTCACCACTGCAGCAAGAAAGGCTGAAGGCACCTCAGGCCCATTCAGAAGGTCTCCTAAACAGCTCAGGGAAAATCATGAGGGATTTAGAATGCCTTCAAGAAAGCAACTGCTTGTGGTAATGGCGATTCCAAATTCCCAATTTCCAACTCTGTGGGCTGAGCTGAGAGCAACAGGTGGACAAAATCATTACGTAAGGAACATCTGCCAACATCCATAAAGAGAAGGTTGTGGGCCAGGAAGTATGAAAAATGCCCTGGAAGACATTTGGTTAAATGTGGCAGATGGATCACCATGCTTAACTCTACACTCTCCTGAAGCCCTACTAAAATGACAGTAAATTTAATTTTTAAAAGGCATAAACTATAAGAACAATGTAAATAAGAGAGGAGATAAGAGTCGACCCAAGATGCCAACAAAACTTTGGATGCTGCTGGAGAGCAGTTGGACAAATGGCAAAGGACTTAGTAAACCTCAGCCAGTGAGTGGGATGGGGTGGGAGGCGGATTCAGGCTAATTTGAACCCTAAAGGTCCAGGAAGGTCCAGGATTGGAGGCACAGGCTACCTAGAAAACAGGAGTGAGGGTCAGGCTAGAAACAGGAAGTTTGCTGCAACGTCTGTATAACCTGATAACGCTTTGCCTCTCTCTGGCTAAAGACTGTAGAAATCAAAGAGTTGTTTAAGAAAGGACATGAAATAATAGTACACTAGGCAGGCTTCTCTGTACTAGACAGGTTTCTCTGGTGGTGCAGTGGTTAAGAATCCACCTGCCAGGGCTTCCCTGGTGGCGCAGTGGTTGAGAATCTGCCTGCTAATGCAGGGGACACGGGTTCGAGCCCTGGTCTGGGAGGATCCCACATGCCGTGGAGCAACTAGGCCCATGAGTCACAACTACCGAGCCTGCGTGTCTGGAGCCTGTGCTCTGCAACAAGAGAGGCCGCGATAGTCAGAGGCCCGTGCACCGCGATGAAGAGTGGCCCCTGCTTGCCACAACTAGAGAAAGCCCTCGCACAGAAACGAAGACCCAACACAGCAAAAATAAATAACAAATAAATTAATAAGCTCCTACCCCCAACAACTTCTTTAAAAAAAAAAAAAGAATCCACCTACCAATGTAGGGGACACGGGTTCGAGTCCCAGTCCGGGAAGATCCCACATGCCGCGGAGCAACTAAGCCCGTGCGCCACAACTACTGAACCTGCGCTCTAGAGCCCATGAGCCACAACTACTGCAGCCCACGTGTCACAACTACTGAAGCCCGCGCACCTAGAGCCCGTGCTCTGCAACAAGAGAAGCCACCACAATGAGAAGCCCACGCACCGCAACGAAGAGTAGCCCTGCTCGCCGCAACTAGAGAAAGCCCGCACACAGCAACGAAGACCCAATGCAGCCAAAAATAAATAAATAAAATAAATATATTTTTTAAAAAAACCAGTACACTAGGCAACTCAGCTGTGAGTAATACTTACACGGTCATAATGATACAAGCCTCCATATTGATTTAGTGAACAACTGCCATGTAACTATATTGGAAGGATGGATGGAGGAGAAGTGCTTGTGTGGAGGACCTATCAAAGAAATAATAACGCCCATGGAATATCTTCCATGAAAGTTATTAGATAATATTAAACTTAAAAATATCTAGAAATGGCAGGGAAAGCCAGTTATATATTTTAAAGTATAGAAGAAAATATCACAAAAAATAGTGAAAAGTATTCTGGAAGTATTTGCATCTGGGGAGTAGAAATCAAGGAAAGGGAGGAGATTGCTGATTTTTCTTGCAAAACGTATGGTACAGTTTGGGTTTTGATAAAAATAAAAATTTGTGAGGCTAGGCCAAAGACTTGCTAACCAAAGGAAGAATTTTTACTGACAACACTAAATTGGATTTTTTCTCCTCTGCAGTAACCTTTTTTTTTTAACATCTTTATTGGAGTATAATTGCTTTACAATGGTGTGTTAGTTTCTGCTTTATAACAAAGTGAATCAGTTATACATATACATATGTTCCCATATCTCTTTCCTCTTGCCTCTCCCTCCCTCCCACCCTCCCTATCCCACCCCTCTAGGTGGTCACAAACCACCGAGCTGATCTCCCTGTGCTGTGCGGCTGCTTCCCACTAGCTATCTATTTTACGTTTGGTAGTGTATGTATGTCCATGCCTCTCTCTCGCTTTGTCACAGCTTACCCTTCCCCCTCCCCGTATCCTCAAGTCCATTCTCTAGTTGGTCTGTCTTTATTCCCGTCTTACCCCTTGGTCCTTCATGACTTCTTTTTTTCTCTTAGATTCCATATATATGTGTTAGCATACGGTATTTGTTTTTCTCTTTCTGACTTACTTCACTCTGTATGACAGACTCTAGGTCCATCCACCTCACTACAAATAACTCAATTTCGTTTCTTTTTATGGCTGAGTAATATTCCATTGTATATATGTGCCACATCTTCTTTATCCATTCATCTGTCGATGGACACTTAGGTTGCTTCCATGTCCTGGCTATTGTAAATAGAGCAGCAGTGAACATTGTGATACATGACTCTTTTTGAATTATGGTTTTCTCAGGGTATATGCCCAGTAGTGGGATTGCTGGGTCGTATGGTAGTTCTACTTTTAGTTTTTTAAGGAACCTCCATACTGTTCTCCATAGTGGCTATATCAATTTACATTCCCACCAACAGTGCAAGAGGGTTCCCTTTTCTCCACACCCTCTCCAGCATTTATTGTTTGCAGATTTTCTGATGATGGTCATTTTGACTGGTGTGAGGTGATACCTCAATGTAGTTTTGATTTGCATTTCTCTAATGATTAGTGATGTTGAGCATTCTTTCATGTGTTTGTTGGCAATGTGTATATCTTCTTTGGAGAAATGTCTATTTAGGTCTTCTGCCCATTTTTGGATTGGGTTGGTTTTTTGTTATTGAGTGCAGTAACCTCTTAACTCGTTCCCCTGGCTCCAGGGCCAACTTTCGAGCATATTTAGCACATGCTCTGCCAGGGTCATCTTCTGGCAGTTCCATGTGATCACGTCACCCTCAGTTCAAGGCCCATGTGCTAGAAGATGAAACCCGCAGCCTGGGCCCAACAGCGCATCCACAGCTTTCTCCTTGGTTTCCCAGCCTGGCCCTGTGCCCCTCCTGGGTGGGTATCCCTGGGCCAGGACCAGTCTGCTCCTGACCCCTTTTCCTGTGGAGGGAGCCAGCCATTCCCTCTGCAGGCAGGTCTCACCTCCTGGTCAAGGTCTTCCCCGAGTCCCTCCACCTGACTCTAGGAAAGAATCCTCCCCCTGTTCTGGACAAAGGCCGCCCTGCACGGGGCCACTTTCCTACCCTCAGCACACTGGCTGCGTTTCCATTTCACTTTTCTAATCATTTAGGCCTCAGCACAAAGGTCAGCTGTAGTTTTCCCTACCCACCTTACCCATGGCATTACCCTTTGGGATTTCTTTCAGAGTAGATTTTACCACCTGGGATTACCTTGTTTACCTATTTATTGTCTGTCTCCCTCCTACGTGGGGCAAGGGCTTTGCCTGTCTTGTTCACCGTTGTATCCTTAGTGCTGTGCCTGGGGCACAGTAGGTGCTCAATAAATATCTGGTGATGAATGAACGAATGCATGAAGGATTAAAAAAATGCACCCTCTGGTCCTGTTGGACATAACGGGTCCGTGCACTCCTTCTCAGCCCACTCGACACAGAAATCTGTTCCCACTGCTTCACTCTCCTATCGAAGTCGTCCACGGCCTCCAGTCCACTGGTTAATTCTCATCTCTCTCTGCTCCTCAGCAGCATGTGATAGGATCCATCACTTCATCTGGAAACACCAGGAGGCCATACCCTCCGGCTTTTTCCCCTTCCGCACAGCCCCAGCCTCTGATCCAACCTCTCTCTCCTGTATTCACCTGGGTTGTCCAAGGAAGTGTGTGTCCAAACTCACAGCTGTAAATACTAGCCCACAATACCTTTCATGCAATTCTGAAATCCAAAAGCCCTAAACCCAAGTTTCTACATAACTTTGGTGCCAAAACTGATTTCATGATGACACCAGATCCCAACTGACGTGAGGCAGTTTCTAGTCTTTATTTATCTACTGAAGTGTGAACATTATAACTTGTTGTAGACATACCTGTGTGTTTGATTACAGGTGATGGCTCAGATCTCAATGGGAGCGTTAATTGATTATCTTTCTAAAATCTGAATAGAGCTGAATTCTGAAACCCATCTGCCCCGAAGGGGGTTGCATATGGTCCTGCACCATCTGGTCACCGATGACTCTCGCAGAAGCAGTTCTGGCCACCCCTACCCCACGCTCATCCAGCCCCTGCCTGCTTGACTCTCAAGGGTCTGAAAGGTGAAGCCTGCAACCTGCACTCAGCGTGTCCAAAACAGAACTCCTGACTTCTCTCCTTCCCATGGGTTCACCTGTCTCAGTTATGCCCCCATCACGTACCCCAGCTGCTTGGACCAAGAAACTAAGAATCATCCTGAATCTCTCTCTCCACCCCCTCAGTCCTGCCTTTAATGACTGAGGAAGTCGGGTCAGCTCCAAGGTATCCTGGATGTGCCCACTGCCAACCACATTCACCGCCACCCCCAGGGTAAGCCTCCCTGCTGGCTTCCCTTCCACCTTGACACCACTAGAGCTGATTCTCCACAGAGCAGACAGAGCTTTAAAAAACTGAAGTCAGATCAAGTCATTCCCTTGATTACAACCCTCCAAAGGCTTCTCTTAACACTAGAATAAAATCTTAACTCCTGCATAGCCTACAAGGCCCTCCATGGCTGGGCTCCTGCCTCGCACTCTGACCTTACCTCCTATTACACTCCATCTTACTCAGTTTCCTTCAGCCATGTAGCTGCCCTCCTTCCCTGCCCCAGGACCTTTGCACCTGCTAATCCCTCTCCCCCAGACTCTTACCTGTTTCTCTCCTCACGTCATTCAGTTCTCTGACCAAATATCATCCCCTGCCACTCACAGACCATCATTCACTCTCCACCTCCTTGCTGCATTACCTTTGGTTTACTGACTCTGTCCCCTAGTAGACTGTAAGGTCCATAAGGCTGGGAGTTTTGCAGCTTTGTGAGCCACTGACTCGCCTGTATTTAAGGCATATCCTGGCACATACTACATGATCAATAAACACCTGTTGAATAGAAGAATGAATAAATGTGCGCATTGTATACCATCTGGAAAATAAAGAATCTAATGAAGATAAAATCATCCCTAGAATCCTGCTGCATAGATACAAACTTATCCATACACAAGTATGTGTGTTTAACAACAACAAAAAATAACCAACATAATTGGTAATGTTCTATACATCTTGATAGGGACTTGAGTATGCATTTGCCAAAATTCAATAATTGTACACTTAAGGTCTGTATATTTCACTGTGTGCAAATTTTCCCTCCAATGAAAAAAATTATAAACAAATACTGAACACTAGTTAATGGTATGCACGCCAAAGTACTGACAGGAGCGTGTACTGACGTCTGCAACTTACTTTAAAATGCATAAAAAAATAAGATGGCTTATTGAATGGACAGAAAGAAGATAGATATGTATCTATCATATATCAAATATATATTTATCATATATATGATAAAGCAAATATAATAAAATGTTAACGGTAGAACTAGTAGTAGTTCTAAGGGAGAGTTCACTGCAAAATTCTTTCAATTAGGCTGTATGTTTGAAAGTTTTCATAATAAAATGTTGGGAAAAAATAATTCGGGAACATACTGATTACAGTTTGTATCCTCCGTGGTTCACTGAATATTTGATTGCATTTTCCCATATCATTACTGTCTTTGAAAGCATGGTTTCAAATGGCTGTGCAGGATGCCACTGGATAGATGAACCACAACTTACTGAGCCAGTCTCCCATCTTTGGACAGGCAGACCATCTTCAGTTTTTAACTTTTATCAATAATAGAGTAATGAAAAGCCTTGTCTATACATCTGTGTGCCTAAGTATGTTTATTTACTCACCGTACACTCCCAGAGGCGCAATCACTAGGGTCAAATGTCATAACATTTTAGAATCCTCATACAGATATGCTGCCCACTGCCTTCTTGAAAGGTAGCCATTGAATAGGGATATTCTTATTATCTGGTGAGTCTGTAGATTTCTTAAGGGAGAGGAACTGTTCTACTCTGTGCCTACCACTAAGCCTAGCACAGTGTAGGCACGGGGGAAAATATCTCAGATTACATCAAAAGAACATATGATCAGAACTAATTCTGCTGTATCTTGGAGAAAAACGGTGAAAGATACTTTTCTTTATGGAAAATCTGAGGCTGCCTGGCGAGGAAAGGGCTGCAGACAGAAGGCAAGGACTGAGGTCTCCCTGAGACCCATGATGTCACCAGGAACCTAAGACCAATTTTTCCGGGGTTAAAGCAAGTCTCTGGGACTCACTGAAGAAATTATGGTTCAATCAAACAATGGAACGTTCTGTGGCCTTTAAACAGAGTGAGTCCAAGCCATATGAACTCTGGTGGGAAGATGATTAGGCTGGATGCTAAGGGGAGCAGTGAGCCAGATGCAGAATAGAGAGAGGGGCCGCATCCTCAGGGCTGTGCGGGGCGGGGGAGGTTGACTTCTTTACTCCATGCCCCTCTGGACAGTGGGTTGTTGTTGGTTTTTTAAACAATTATAACTTTCAAAAAAAGGTAGTTCCCAGAGGTAAGGGGGACGAAGTTGGTGGGGACTGTTCTTTGAGGCCACTGTTTGGATTTAGTATGTCAGTGTTCTGGCTAAGACTTCAGTATACTAGCACTTCAGTCTTAAAATTTACCAGAGAAGAAGTCCTCACCTTACAAACCGGTTTTGTTCCACAAGTTCATTTGTAAGTTCTTGTTTGGAACTTGGGATATATTTCCCTCTAAGATGGAGGCAGTTTCTATTCTGGTGGGCAAGATCTGTTCTGAGCATTCATAAAATCAAAATAAATCTGATTTTCATAAAGGGCAGTAAGACACTATTGACAGAGATCATGAAGGGGACTTTCACAGGACTGGTGACAGAGGCTGTAATTTTTCTTAAAGAAAAAAAAAATTTCTAGGGAAGTCTGGCTAGTGGTACCCTTATTTCTCCCCCCCCCTTTTTTTTCTATTAAAGAGGGAAGAATAGCAGGTTAAAGAAAAAACCCTCAGAACTTTCCTTAGTAACTGGCTAAGGGACAAAAGTGGGAGAGGAAAGAGGTCTTAAATAAATGTGTGAGAAGAAGATCCTTCTGAGGTGATGTGATCAAGTGAGCAAGGGGCCAAGGGAAGGAGGGGCCGGCATGGGCCGCACCCCAAGAATAAAGCAGAAGAAGGGCAGTGACACCAAGAGGGGCACAGCCCAGACCTGTGGGGCTTGAGGAGGAGAAGTGCGGGATGAGGCCTCAGAGATGAAGCCCACAGGGAACTTGAACCCTCCAGGGAAGGGAATGTTTCTACGGCACAGACTTCAAGGGCAGCAAAGAAATATTCTTGAACCTCATGTATATCAACAGAAATGCAAAACTTCCAATGGTTTGGAACTGCAGTAGGTCCCAAGCCCACAAGCACTGCCCTTGGATCACTAATCAGTTTGCAGATGACAGTGGCAACAGGGCAAATGATTGCCAGTAAATAAGGTACGTTTCTATCACACGGAAGAGATAATATATTTAGCTGAAAGTCCTATTCTACCAGGAGGACATGAAGTCCCCAAATCACACAAGAGCTGCAGGGTCACTCAAACAACCAAAAATGATCTGAGGACCAGAAAAACAACTTAAGAAATAAGATGAATGTGTTAAAAGCCCGGGAGAAAGCAATAAGGAAGAAAAACAGGATGCCAGTATTTAAATGGTATGGCAACGAGGCCCCCGTGCATGGCGGCGGGTGATACTTCCAGAGATGAGGTGAAGGAAAAGTGAATTACCCAGTGACAGATGGCAAACACAGGCAGGTGGCCTAAGGATCTGCAACAGAAAGTGCTTCGCTAAGGGCAGGCGGTACCTACCACACCTCTGCCGCCTCCACTCCAGGCCCTGAACAGATACTCGAAGAATATCCGTGAATTTGAGGTTATCTTGAAGGCATTCATCAGACCACGGACTGGCCTTCTTCTGATTACTCCCTATTTCTTCAGATCTACAATGTCGTACTTTATGTACTGGTAAGAAAAAACTGACTGACCAGTTAAACTATGACTCAGCATGAATTTTAAGACGCACCTCAGCTCTAGAGATGTTAGAATTGTGAAAATAGTAGGCATCTTAGAAGCATGAAAGACGGTAGATTGAAAAGATACTACCTGTTTGGGGAAGGGTGCACGGAACTATGATAACACATCTCCCTGCCTCCCCCAGACCCCTCTCACCAGCACCCACGAGAGGAGGGCCTGGAATGTAGCTCCATAAGATGCGGGGAAAGCTGAGAAGCAGGTAGGTGCATGGAAGAGGGATCCACAGAAGAAAGTAGGCCCAGGGATATAATGACTCCCTGTCGACCTGATTTACAGTCTCCGTGGAAGGTGAACTCGGCCACAGGGCACCGGTCTCCGGCCACTCGTCTCTGGCCACCCTTCTCCGCTCACACGGTGAGCCCAATGGCAAGCATGCAGCTTCTGTGGGACCAATGGTGGGCGCGCCAGGCCCCGGGGGACAAGTGCCAAGTGCTCGCTTTCCTTGTGAATGCACATGGCACCCAAGCATCCTCTCATTCTCTCGCTATGGTGCAGGTCCTAAAAGCAGGGGTCGGGCTGCACAGGAAATGTGTTTGCAAAGAATGAACCAAGTCTTCTCCCTCAGAAAATAGCCTCCCTCCAGCCTCCTTCAAGGGAGTTGGAAAGGAACGCTGTCCATTTGCAAATCAATAACTTACAGTGGCTGTGTAGACAATAAAGCACAAAATGTGATGCTAGAGACCCATAATGGCTCAGTGTTCGAACATAATCCTGCCCTCCAAGTAGCAGACGAGGATCCACACAGGCCTCCTGGCTGCGTCTGCCTGCTGCCGCACCGAGGGCTGGCGGTCTGTCTGCCTTTCTTTCTTTCTTCTTGTTTTTTAAGGGGGGGGTTGGAAAATCAGAAGGCTACAGCTGAGACAGCTGCCAGGAGCCAACGACTCTCGACATTTTACCACTTCCTCCTTTTCACAGCTATTTGCATGAGGGTTGTTAGGAAAACACCTATTCCAGAAGGGAGACAATTTAATGGAAAAAGCATTTCAATCATTCACTTTCAGCCAGAATCTCACAGACTCAGAGGCACTTGACAGGATCCTTGGAAATCAGGAGAAACAGCTGCCACGCAGGCCACGCCCCCAGGGATTTCAGCCTTTTGGTACCAGGGGAGTCACCCATGCGGAAAGATCTCTTAGATTCTGTGAGACTGGGACAGGAGCAGCAGCTGGGAGACCAGGTAATAAAACTGAGGTCCACACCCCCTGGATCAGCCCCTGCTCAACCTGCAGACAATAAAAAGGGCCTGGGGCCAGTGACAATTTTCCCCTGAAGGTTCCACATCCTTCTAATTACTCTCTGAGTCTGGCACCGGAGCCAGAGCCCTGGACCATACAGCAATGACCTGGACTCCTGAATCCATGGGGACCAAGCCAGCTGGGTCTCTGGGAATTCAGGGGTGAGCCACTATCAACCCACTTGCCCCATCTGAAGGGTTAGCGGGGACACGGCTCTGCTTCCTATCCATTCGTGCAAGAGACAGTCTGAGGAACCCGGCTCACTCTCAGCAGAAAAGCAAAGGAATACATTTCCTCATGAAGGGTAATCCCTGCTCAAACATGCATCCCTCACATTAGACAAAATCGCTGAAGCACTCTTTGAATTGCCCAACTTTAGGGAAAGCCAGCCCCAGCGGGACGCACCCCTGCAAAGCAGCAACCAAATGAGCCAACAACATCTGACACATTCGGCTGTGGGTGTTCTAGATACAGAGGCAGAGGTTGTTGCCTTTTGCAAGGGCCAAATGGCATGCTCTTATGGGCAGCGGCTCAGCTGAGAGAGGTTTCTAGAAAGCTGTTGCTGCTGCATGCAAGAAAGAAAGAAAGAAAGAAAAAGAAAGAAAGAAAGAAAAAAAGAGAAAGAAAGAAAGAAAGGAAGGAAGAAAAAAAGAAAAAGAAAGAAAGGAAGGAAGGACGGAAGGAAGGAAGAACGAAAGAAAGAAAGAACGAAAGAAAGAAAGAAAAAGAAAAGGAAAAAAGAAAAATGAAGCCTCTGGATTTTGTGCACTTGCAATGAATATCAAAACGTGAACCTAGAAGATGGTCGCCTGGTGGCCTGGCATCTCTCCTTGGCCTAAGCACTCCAAATCTAACATGGGGATTTCCGAGCCTCGGCCCAACACACTCTTCACTGGACCCCTCACTTCCAAGTTGTTGGGCACACGGGTATAATTACTGGCAGCTTCTGCATTTGGACTGGGTTCCAGACGGTACCTGATTAGCACGTATGAGTCTGTTTTGGCCAGCTGGCCTATATTGGACAGTCCATCCGGGGCATTAGTCAGTTCAAGCAAAGGGCAGAAGGAGATGAGTCTTTTTCCCTCCCCCACCCCGATCTCAGCATCCCCAGAAGACAGGGAAGAGCTTCAATACCCTACAGGGGGTTGGCAGCCTTAGGTCCAGTCCTGCACGCAGGACAGACAACACTGACGCGTCTTCATGTCCTCCTCGCACTCAGACAGCCTGTGAACACCCGTGGAAAAATACACCTATTAAGCACCTACCACGTGCCAGGCACCGGAAAGAAGAATGAACATGAACCACGGGCCCTGTCCTAAAGGAACCCAGAGCCTGCAGGGAGGAAAAGGTGAATAAGAAACAATGATAAGACAGGACAGATGCGTAACAGAGCCACCTGAAATGTGCTAGGAAATAGACGCCGGAGGACTTGGTTAGTCATGCGTGTGGCTGGAGGCCAGAGGGGTCTCAGCAGAGTGACAATCAGCTCTGAATTTTGGAAAAATTACTCTGGAAATGGTAAGACTAGACTGGGGAGAGGCAGTAACTAGGAGGGAGACCGGTTAGGAGGCTGCTGTGAAGGTTCTAGAGAATGAGGGCGTGCACGAGGGCTGCCACTGTGGGGGAGAAGAGGAGAAGCCAGCGCAGAAGTGCTTCCGGCTGCAGGCGGGAGGTGAGAGGAGCCGGCCTGGGCCCGCGTGCGCACGGCTGGGTTACAAAGCCTGGTGCATTGAATGTCTCCATCCAGCCTGCCGACATACCAGCCCTCTCTGCCACATTTTCTGAACTTTCTTGATTCACCTCTGCTAGAATCTGAGCAACATTCTGGCTTCCAGCTCTACGTTTTAGATCTTCTCCAGATCATGCAACCCGCTGCCCGCACCCCAACAGCTTCCAAACCTCCCACCCACCCAAGTGTCTAAGGTGGTGCCATGGAGCCTCCCTGTCCTTCTCTGCATCTCCAGGGGCTCCAGAACCAGCAGCCCCAAGAAGGAAATGGGGTGTACTCCCTGCTTGATCCTCTGCATGGGCTCCTTTCCAAATACAAACCATAAATATCTGGTTGGAGATGAGTACCCAAGGTGACCTGCCCCAGCTGGTAGCAGGAGTTCCAGGATCCATCTGGTCTACCTCTACCCCCGAGTCTGGCCCCGTGAAGTAGGGCAATCTTGGAGTCTTCCCCGAAACTCTTCTGGGATATTTTTCTGTGACCAGAGAAATCCGGACATGAGATGACAATCCTAATTTCTTTGGTGAAGTCCAGAAGAAATGCACTGAGGGTGGGACTAGGACAGATCGCTGGGACAGAGAAGCCCCAGGTATTTTTCCTGTAACTCTAGTTGCTAATACCTAAGGTAGAAGTAACTCTGGAGCTGTGTGTACTGGATAGTGTTTATGGTCATAAGAGGATTTCCCAGTGTATAACTGCATTAGATCCCTACAACAGCATGGGAGGTAAGGGGGTTACAAACTCCTAGGAGGAGAGCATGAGAGCACAGATTCAGTGGCGGATGCCTGGGTTGGAACCTGGCTCTGCCATTCACTGACTCTCTGACTCTGGACAAGTATTCCACTTCCTCGTGCCTCAGTTTCTCCGGATGGGAAATGGGACTACTACTAATGCCTAGCACAGAGTGAGCACTTTATAAGCATTTGTTAAAGAAAGATCTCTACTTTAGAGGTGACTTAAACACAGTGCTGACAGGCTGAGGAACTTGCCTGAGGCTGCCAGGCTGGAATGTGAGGTGGAGAATTAGAATTCTTTGGCTCCTAGGCCGTGCTCTTCAAGCCTCGTCAAGCTACTCTGGGAAGCCCCTACTCTCCGGCAAGCTCCTTATCCTTCCTGGGAAAGGGCCTTTACAAGGAATACAATGTATGTCATCATCCTACAGCGATAACTATTAAAGTAGAGAGTATCTTTTTTTTGAAGTGTATTATTGAGATAAAATCCACATAATATAAAATTTATCATTTTAACCACTTTAAGTGTACAATTCAGTGGTTTTTAGTATATTCGCAATGTTGTGCAATCATTACCGTATCTAATTCCAGAATATTCACCACCCCAAAAAGAAACTCTGTACTTCCCCATTCCCCTTATACCCCAGCCCATGACAACCATTATCTACTTTCTGTCTCTAAGTTTATTGTGGACATTTCATATAAATGAAATCATATTATATTTGGTCCTTTGCTTCTGGCTTCTTTCACTTAGCATAACATTTTCAAGGTTCATCCATGTTGTAATGTGTCAGTACTTCATTCCCTTTCATGGCTCAATAGTATTCCATTGTAGGATATACCACCTTCTGTTGACCCATTCATCAGTTGGTGGGCATTGGGGTTATTCCCACCTTTTGGCTATTGTGAACAGTGCTTCTATGAACACTGGTGTATAAGTTTTTGTGTGCACTTGGGTATATACCTAGGAGTGGAATTGCTAGATCATATGGTAACACTATCTTTAACCTTTTCAAGGAACAAACTGCTTTCCACAGTGGCTATGCCATTTTACATTCCCACCAGCAATCTACAAGGGTTTCAATTTCTCCACATCCTGGCCAACCCTTGTAATTTTCCTTTTCTCCCTGCCCCCCTAAATATATATATTCTAGCCATCCTAGTGATGTGATGGGATATCTCATTGCAGGTTTGATTTGCATTTCCCTAATGACTAATGATGTTGGGCATTTTTTTCATGTGCAGTACATTTTTATGTTCTTGATATTGTGGTAACTGATATAAAAGATATGAAGTCTTGGGCCCCTTTTCTTAGATGAAGAGGTGGGCTTGGTGGATGTGTACAAAGCTGACCCACATGCAGATGGCAGCAGGGAAAACTAACACCCAACACACAGGTTCCTATATGCAGCAAGTAATTGGTGGCCTCTAGGGGTAAGGAGGGATCTGGAAATTTGCACGAGTCCACAAAAGCTTTCACATCCACCATGGGCCCATCCTGCTCTGTTCCTCTCACTGATTATTGGGGCACGTCTGTTTTTGCGGGCCTTCTTGACTGCCTCCACGTTTAGAATGACAGCCCAACTTCCTCCAAGGGCCTGAAGGTAGGATTAGCAAGAGGCTCTGAGATGCTCAGCTGGTAAACCAGTCGCAGGCCTGAGCAAAGCTGGGGAGCTAAGGAGATGCCACATCACAGATACATCTCAGAAGCTAAGGGAGGAGACAGCCTGAAACGCCAGCCAAAGTCCGGGCTGGGCACTCACTGAAGCAAAACCCTCCTGTGGTACAGGGGCAGCAAAGTAGCCCCGAGTTGACTGATACATGAGCGCTGTGAGTTTTGAGCCAGTCTGCCAAAAGCAAAGGCAGACTGCAGCTGGGCAAGGACTTTCCTGAAAACAGGCCACTGGCCACCGGGGTGAAGGAATGGTTACCGCAAATATGGGTGTCCCTAGCCCCATGTTGCCTCTTCTTTTCAATGGTCTTCTGGCCATTTCATCATTTTCCAAGGCCTTCTCCAGAAACAAGAGAGAAGAAAGACACCAGTGCGTGCTCCAGCAGCTCTTGCAGATAGGTATGGCTAAGGGAGTCAGGCTGAAGTCAGTGGACCCCTGCTCTATATACTACTGTGTGATAAACTGCCCCAGTATTAGTGGCTTAGAACCACTAATTCTCTCATGGGTTTGTGGATTGAGTGGACTCAGCTGAGCCGGTTTTCCTTAGGACCAGATGTTAGCTGAGGCTGTCATCAAATGAAGGACCTACTGGACTGGATGCCCCAGAGGGCTCATTTACAGCTGGTACATACTGCTGGTCATTAGCTGGAAGCTCAGCTAGGGATGTCCACTGGAGCGCCTACACCCCAGAGGGCCTGGGCTTCTTGCAGCATGGCAACTGGGTTCCAAGAGGGAGTGTCCAAACAGTGAATGTTCCAAGAAACTCAGGCAGAAGTTGTAAGGCTCCTATGACCTAGCTTCAGCTGTCACATGGTGTCACTTCTGTTGGTCAAAAGTGAGTCACAGGGAACCCTTCCCAACTCCATGAGGCCAGCATTACCCTCCCAGACAAAGATATCGTAAGAAAAGAAAACCACAGATCAAATCCCTTATGAATATAGATGTATAAATCCTCAACAAAATACTAGCAAATTCAGCAACATATAAAAAGATTATACACCAGGAACCAGTGGAATTTATCCCAAGAATACGAGAGCAGTTCAATATAGGAAAAGCTACCTCTGTAATACACATTAATAAAGAACAAAACCATGTGACCATCTCAGTGGATGTAGAGAAAGCATTTGGCGAAATCCAACACCCTTTCATGATAAAAACACTCAATAAAGTAGGAATAAAAGAAACTTCCTCAACTTGTTAAGGGTATTTATAAAAAGCCCACAGCTAATATCACACTTAATGGTGAAAGACTGAAAGCTTTCTCTCCAAGATCAGGAACAAGACAAGGATGTCCACTCTTGCCATTTCTATTCAATATTGTATTCGAGGTTCTAGCCAGGACAATCAGGTAAGAAAGAGAAATAAAAGGCATCAGACTGGAAAGGAAAAAGTAAAACTGTATTTGCCAGTGACAGGATATATAGAAAATCCTAAAGAATACACACACACACACACACACACACACACTCCACACAACTATTAGAACAAAAAGTTTAGCTAGTTGCAAGATAAAAGAACAGCATAAAAGAATCAACTGTATTTCTATATTCTAGCAATGAACAATCTGAAAATGAAATAAACAATTCCATTTTCACCAGTATTGAAAAAATAAAATACGAATAAATTTAGCCAAAGAAGTACAAAAACTTGTACACTGAAAACTACAAACAACATAATTGACAGAAATTATATCTAAATACATGGAAAGACATCTTGTGTTCCTGTACTGGAAAACTTGATATTGTAAAAATAACCATACTTACTAAACTGATCTACACATTCAACACAATCCCTATAAGCATTCTAGCTACCTTTTTGCAGAAATTAACAAGCTGCTCCTAAAATTCACATGGCAATGCACTGGTTCAAGCTGAAACAATCTTGAAAAAGTGCAAAGTTGGAGGATTCATATGTCCTAGTTTCAAAACTTATCACAGTAATCAAGATAGTGTGGCACAGGCATAAGGACAGACGTATAGATCAGTGCGATAGAACTGAGAGTCCAGAAATAAGCACTTATATCTGGTCAGCTGATTTTTAATAAGAGTTCCAAGACAATTCAAAGGGGGAAAAAATAGTCTTTTCAACAAATGGTGCTGGGACAACTAGATAACCACATGAAAAAGAATGACTTTAGGCCCCTACTTCACACCATATACCAAAAAAAAAAAACCCAAAAAACCCTCAAATAGATCAGAGATCTAAACGTAGAAGCTAAAACCATAAAACTCTTAGAAGAAAACATAAGAGTAAATCTTTGTGACCTTAGATTAGATAACCGTTTCTTAGATATGACACCAAAAGCACAAGCAACGAAAGAAATATTTGATAAACATGACATGATAAAAATTAAAAGCTTTTAAACTATTTAACTTCTTTAGATTATTTTTATTTTTTTGGCCACACCACACAGTTTGCAGGACCTTAGTTCCCTGACCAGGGATTGAACCCAGGCCATGGCAGTAAAAGTGCACAGTCCTAACCACTGGACGGCCAGGGAACTCCCTAAAAGCTTTTGTGCTTAAAAGTATACCATCAAGAAAGCAAAAAGACAACACATAGAATGTGAAAAAATATTTGTAAATCATATATCTGATAAGGGACTTCTATCAAGAATATATTAAGAACTCTTACAAATTCATTAAAAAAACACCTACTTAAAAACTGGGCAAAAAATTTTAAAAACATTTCTCCAAAAAAGATTGCCAACTTGTGCCAAATAAGCACATTAAAAGATGTTCAACATTACTAGTCATCAAGGAAATGCAAATCCAAACAAAAACGTGATGTACGTGATGTTGCTTCACACCTACTAGCATGGCTATAATAAAAAAAAGACAGACAATAACAAATGTTGGCAAGGATATAGAGAAATTGGAACCCTCATGCACTGCTAGTGGGAAGATAAAATGATGCAGCTGCTTTGGAAAATAACTTGGCAGTTCCTCAAAAAGTTAAGCACAGAGACACCGTATAATCCAGCAATTCCACTCCTAGATATATACCCAAGAGAAGTGAAAAAATATGTCCACACAAAAACTTGTACACAATTTCAAAGCAGCACAATCTACAATAGCCAAAAGATGTTAAAAAACCATCAACTGATAAATGGATAAACAGAATGGGGTATATTCATACAATGAAATACTATTAAGCTATACAAAGGAATGAAGTACTGATTCATGGGACAACATGGACGAACCTTAAAAGCATTATGCTGAGTGAAAGAAGACAGATACAAAGGGCCACATATTGTACAACTCCGTTTATATGAAATGTCTAGAATAAGCAAATCCATAAAGACACAAAGCAGAGTGGCAGTAGTCAGGGGCTGGGGGAGGAGGGAATGGTGAGTGACTGCTAAGGGGGACGAGGTTTCTTTTTGTGGTAATTTAAATGTTCTGGAATTAGGTAGTCGCATTGTTTGCATAATTTTGTGAATATGCCAAAAACATGGAATGACACACTTGAAAGGGGTGAATTTTACGGTATTATGAATTATATGTCAATAAAGCTATTATTAACACACACACACACACACACACACACAAATCACAGGGTCAACCAACTGCAGCAGAGAGTGGACTACACTGGAAGGCACATTCACTGCAAGGGCATCTTTTTTTTTTTTTTTCTGTGCGGTACGTGGGCCTCTCACCTTTGTGGCCTCTCCCGTTGCAGAGCACAGGCTCTGGACGCGCTGGCTCAGCGGCCATGGCTCACGGGCCCAGCCGCTCCGCGGCATGTGGGATCTTCCCGGACCGGGGCACGAACCCGTGTGCCCTGCATCGGCAGGCAGACTCTCAACCACTGAGCCACCAGGGAAGCCCTGCAAGGGCATCTTTAAAGACCAGTTATCACATACTCTCCAACTTGCTACTCTTTGTGGAAGTAGCTGAGGAAGTCCTGACTCGTAAAAGTACGGTTTACCCTGAGAATGAGAGTTAGCTTGGTAGAATAGAAAGCCTGTGTAGCAGAGACGGGCAGATCCAGGTTCAACTCCTGACTGCCACTCAGCTGTGTAAGCTCAAGTGAGGTACTTAATTCTTCTCTGCCCCAGTTTGCTCAGCCCTGCAGGATGATAGGACTAAAAGGCTAATACATGCAAAGTACCTGTTAAATAATACTTGTTCAGTAAGTGATAGCTCTTATTCTTAGTTCTGTCTTGTCAGCATAATTATTAACACTGGTGGCTCTTGCCAGCATTCAGAAACACCTACCATGTGGCTTGGGAATTACCTGGGAATTTCTATTTTCCTAGCTATTTGGTTCTCCAGGCTAGATCAGAGAGTCACACAATTTTGGATCTATAAGATTTCTTAAAAATCATATGATTCACATATAAATAACAGAGATGGTAAATTAGCTTTAATATATATACAGAGCTCTTACAAATCAATAAGAAAATGATTAAGAGGCCAGTAGAAAACTAAGCAAAGACTATGAAAAAACAAATCATACAAGTACGCAAGTGGATAAGCATTCCCCTTCCAAACATTTATACTATGGAAATAATCATGAGCATGTGTAAAAATTTAGCTACAAGGATATTCATTTATTGACTGCAATATTATTTTTAATAATGATAGGCTAATTTTTCTTTAATTTTTTGTTGGTGTATATTTTCCACAATGATCCTGCACCACTTTTGTTTTGTTTTGTTTTGTTTTGTTTTGTTTTGTTTTGCGGTACGCAGGCCTCTCACTGATGTGGCCTCTCCCGTTGCGGAGCACAGGCTCCAGACGCGCAGGCTCAGTGGCCATGGCTCACGGGCCTAGCCGCTCCGCGGCATGTGGGATCCTCCCGGACCGGGGCACGGACCCGTGACCCCTGCATCGGCAGGCGGACTCTCAAGCACTGCGCCACCAGGGAAGCCCCCTGTACCACTTTTACATCAAGAAAAAAAATTCTTTTAATAAATTTACTCATAAAGGCCCCAAACCCTCCACGAATGGCCAGTGTGCCCAGCCTAGAGCATTCAGCTCCTCAGCTGGCAGACTATCCACTCTGCCACCTTCCGGTCCCTTCCTCCTGCAGCCCAGAGGGCGGCCTCAGGGCCAGCTTGCTTCTTCCTGCTCCTCTGCGGCTCCTCCCCCTGCACTAATCATCCGCTCAGAGAATCACGTGATCTCTCAGCACCTCCATTCCCCCACCTGCAGGCCTGCCTCCCCTCCAGCCCCCAGAGCCCAGCACTACAGAGAAACGCTCTGCTGAAGTTGGTGGCACCATTATTACCAGTCTACTGTTAGCCTCTACAGGGCCTGGCGGTGTGTGATCCCACTTCCCTGCCAAAGAGGGTGCAGGAGCCTCCCCGACACACCAGCACTGCCCAGAGGCCTGTCTCCACCTGGTGATGTGCAGGTAGGAGCAGAGGGCCCTGCAGAAAGGAGGCAGCTGAACCAGACCCCTTCTGACCCACCTGAGACACACCACCGAGTTTTAAGGGCAAGAGGGCAAGGCTGCTTGTCCCCCACAATCTCCACCAAGCACTGGGGCCAGGAGCCCGCTGGGAGAGGCGCTGGTCTGTGGGTCACAGGAAGCAGCCTCTCCCACTGGGTGGGAGCGCTCTGCGGTTCTCAGCCCTGCTGAGGTGTGCGGTTGTTTGCCTGCTCTCATCACGGTCCCCTCCTCCCGAAAGTGCTGTGTGCAGATTTTCTCCCTAAGTGAGGCTGACACACACACTGGTTCCCTGAGGATGTTCAGGTCCCAGGATGACAATGAGTGCTCTGGAGTCTGGGGTCACTTCCCCTCACACCTTCCCTTCTAAACTTGCAAGGAGACCAAACGTAGCCACTCCTTCCTCCTCTCTGCCCCTGCTACTCTCAACCCTTTAAACTGAGCCATCCTGACCGAGAAGGCAAATTCACACATACTTTCACGTGCTGGGGCTACATCAAGAGCTTTTTCAGTGTTTTGTAAACTTTCATGCTTTATCTCAAAAATTAATGGAAATATTTCTTTATATTCTATGTTTGCCCTACTATATTTAATTAATTCTAAGCTGTACTTTCCCCCCACACACTGTAACATCTTGAAAATTCGGGTGGATTCTTAGAATCTATAGTGGCTGCAGTTTAACTGGCAGGGGTTTTTTTCCCTATGAAATATAATGATAAAAAAGTAATACTTTCCCCTAGCAATCTTGGAGTAGAACTGATGTTCTGAAAGATGTGTCAGGTTTGCACACTGCCGGCTCCTTGCTTAGGGCCCCAGTTCAAGGGCCATTTCTAGATGGTGTTTCCTTATGCTATGAAGTCCAGCATATCCAGAACACAGCCCCCTGCCAAGGCATGTGCCTCATTCTGAACGACGCCCCCCAGCCCCTACTCTCGGAAATACTCAGTGGCAACACAAGGAGATGTTTACTGAGCATTTATGACGGGCTGTGAGTTGAGCTAAGTGCTGCAAGTTCCCTTCATTCAATCTTCCCAACAACCCTATGAGGTTCCTGTAATTATCCCATTTTACAGATGGGAAAATGAGGCTCTGAGGGGTGATGTGACTTCCCAGGACTGCACCGAACCCAGGTCTCACTCCAGAGGCCTAGCACTGACCCCTAAGCTTCCGGGTATGCGGTCACAGAACAAACATGGGACTTCTGCTGTCAAACATTCCAGAACCACTCGGGACCCATGCGGCCTGCCCTCATCGGCCTGCAGAAGAGCCCCTCTCAGGGCTTCCCCTCCTGGCTCGCCAGTCCCTGTACACGCCCTCCCCAGGAGCCCTGGTGGGCAGGGTGAGCTGGGGGACCAGATAAAGTCGGCGCCCAGAGAGAAGGAAAGTCGCTATCAAAAGAGGCAGAAAGCGGGTCTTTGGCCCCTAAACACTTCAGTTCTTCCTCCTTCCTGTTGTCGCCTTCCTCCTAACCCATGTCTCCACTTAGAAGCTTCCAAACTTACCTTCCCACAATACCTCCCTCCCTGCGCTCTCAAATTCTGGCCCATTTTTGCTCCTCCTACAATTCCCGCACAACCCAGCAGTTAACTGGAAACTGCCGGCCTTCTCAGACCCGCCCCCTCTTCCAGGCAGCAGTGACAGCTGCCATTTCCTGACTGTCAACCGTGTGCCAGCTCTTGAGTTATCCCTAACCCTCCCTAGGACCAAGACGATAGCCTTAAATGAGCAAGCTATGGCACAGAGAGGTGAGGTTAACTTGCCCAAAGTCACACAGCAAGCAGGTGGTGAGGCCAAGATGTAATCTAAGATCTGCCTGCAAAGTCTGTTTTTCCTTCTCCACCAACTACCAGTATCAACTAAACGCAGGCATGAGTTTCACAAGTGGCTTCTTCATCTAGCACACCATGTTATCTGTCTCCCTCTGTATCTCTGTCTGTCTCCAGGTAAAAAGCCTGCATACAAATCATGTCAGTAGGGCTAGATTTTAAAGTGGTTCCGCTACGGAGCCGTCTCCCCAGGCTTCCGCCCCATCCCAGGGAGGACTCTTCCTCAAAGGAGATTTAAAAGTGTCACAAACCCTAAGACCACAATTCAACTCTTAAAGCAGCACACACATCACTTGCTTACCCCGTCCCATGTAGCTCGCTCCATGGTTATATCTGGGCATGTGCGTGTCTCCCCCCATGAGCTGTAAATTTCTATCAATACCTTTTTCTTTGAAAGGCGGAGGGAGTGCCATATCTTAGAGGGGGTTCTCAGGAAAGCCCCAGAACCCCTCCTGAGGAAAAGAGAGCACAAACAAAATACACCCTCATCCTCTGCAACGCTTCACGCCATGGGAGGGCTTCACACATGACAAGTAAGAATCCCTGTTCTGTATCCGTCCTACACCCTTAGCAGAGGCTCTGCAACAGTGCTGAAGAATTTTATTAAGGAAATTAATAAAACTCCACCACCATCTTTGATCTGAAAGAAGGCAGCCGTTCGCTTTAGGCCACTTTGCTCGAGGCACTTGCCCTGTTTCTCCCTCCCGAGGTCTCTGGACTAGCCTCCCTTGTTCTCTGAAGTTCCACCGTGGTCTTGCTCTAGGCTCTGAGCCATCAAGCCTGCTCTCCGGCCCCCATGCCATCCACACCACACCCCCAGAGGCCGACTGGCTACGGTCTGAATGTTTGTGACCCCTCAGATTCACATGTTGGAATCCTAACACCCAGTGGGGCCTCTGGGAGGTGATTGGCGCAGGAGGGCGGAGCCCACGTGAATGAGATTAGGGCTCTTCTAAAAGACCCCACAGAACTCCCCAGCCCTTCCTCCAGGTGAGGACACAGTGGGAAGCCTGCAAACGGGAAGATGGCCCTCACCAGACCCTGACCCATGCTGGCACCCTGATCTCAGATCTCTGGCCTCCAGAGCTGTGAGAAATGAATGCCTGCTGTTTATAAGCCACCCAGTCTGGTATTTTGTTCTATCGGCCAGGATGGACTCAGACACCACCCCAAGCCTCTCCCCGCCTCTCCCACCGCACTTTGCTGGCTCTGTGCCCCAGGGACCTTACCATCCTACCCCCTCTCACACATGAAGCTCGCCAGGCCCTGCCCCTGCAACTGCCCAAGGTTGTCCTGATTTCGGGCAGAGGGAGACCCAACCCCAGGAATCCTCTGCACCAGCCTCTGCCCAGCAAAGTGCCTCCTCTTGCCCAGGAAGCAAAAGCAGCGGTGGCCACGTGCAATCTGGCCTCTCAGATTTTCCACCCTGGCAGGACTCCGCTGCAGAGTAAAACAGCCTTGGGCAGATGCAGCTGACAGGGTGTCACAGCTCCTCCGACCCCTCGGCTGGCACACCTACACGGGGCCTCCTGCACACGTATTCCTGGCAGCTCTGACGGAGAGACGCACCTGAGCTGAGTTACCTCGGAAGGGCTGAGGAATCATCTCGGACAAACCAATTCTCTCCAGGCCTCCGTCTGACTCCATCTGACACCCACGTCCAGAGAAGCAGCAGTCACAATGGCTCAAAGGGGCAAACAGCCCAGTGTCCATCAATGGAAAAATGGACAAACAAATCGTGCTACACGTATGCAATGAAATATTATTCAGCCATAAAAAGAAGGAAATTCTGACACATGCTACAATACGGATGAGCCTTGGGGACGTGATGCTATGTGAAATATGCCAGTCACAAAACACAAATACCATATGATTCCGCTTCTCTGCAGTAGCTACAACAGGCAAATTCTTAGAAACAGAAGGTAGGGGAGAGGTTGACAGGGCTGAGGAGAGGGGGGAATGGGGAGTTATCGTTTAATGCGGGGGTCCCCAGCCCCCAGACCACAGACTGCTACTGGTCCGAGGCCTGTTAGGAACAGGGCTGCACAGCAGGAGGTGAGCGGTGGGCCAGCGAGCAGAGCTTCACCTGCCGCTGCCCATCGCTCCCCACGGCTTGCATACCGCCTGGACCACCACCTCCCCACCCCCCAACCGTGTCTCCACAAAACCGGTCCCTGGTGCCAAAAAGGTCGGGGACCACTGATTTAATGGATACAGAGATTCTGTTTGGGATGCTGAAAAACTTCTGGAAATAGATAGTGGTGATAGTTGTACAACATTGTGTACGTACTTCGTGCCACAGAACTGAACACTTTAAAATGGCTAAAATAGTAAATTTTATGTTAGGTATATTTTTAAAAGTTTAAAAATTAAATGTGAATTCCCTGGCGGTCCAGTGGTTAGGACTCTGCGCTTCCACTGCAGGGGGCCCGGGTTCAATCCCTGGTCTGGGAATTAAGATCATGCATGCCGTGCTGTGTGACCGAAAAAAAAGCATGTAAAAATTAAATGTGCTCTATACTGTGACTTAAAAAAAAAAAAAAAAAGTCAACAGCTGCACCTGCCCTTACCTCACTTTGAAAAGATATGACGATTTATTACACTTCCCATAAGAGCCTGACACACCAAGAACATGACCCCAGTACATAATCCCCAGGCACCACACCTCCACAGGGGTCTAACACCTTTGGACACGCGGCCATCTGAGACCGCCCCCTGGATGAAAGGTGCCACATGAATGTAAACGTCCCCTTCTCCCTGCCCTCCCCTCCACCCACAGGCAGCTGGTTTCTCCAGGAAGGCTGGGCAGCCAGGCCTGTTCTGGGTCAGCATCAACTACCATCCTGTTATAAATCCTTCCCCGCAAAGCACTGGAGACTGGTCCTCTCGCTGTGCCAAGAAGTCTTTTCTAACCATCTGTAATCCATTCAAAGGCACCCGGCAGGAAGTGGTAGCAAGGAAAACCCCTGCACAAGGCAACGGCTGGGACCACCTCGCCTCTCACTCTCGGCCAGCAACAGGAAGTCCTCCTTTCTCGGGACACAGAACATCTGCGGGAGCTCAGAAAGCTGCCGGGCGTCTGTCAGGGCCTAAATGGGCTCGAGACAGATGCATGCAAAATTTGGTCAGAAACGCAGGCTGTATTGAGTTTTTAAATTAGCTCTGAAGAAAACTCATTTGAAAAACCAAAACAAACCCCAGACCCTAAGAAGGGGAAAAAAAAATATGAAAACTAACCTCAAAAATGCTTTCTTCTGATTTCTGCGGACAATTAGACCACAATTTCAAGCAGTTCCAGTCCCTCTCATTGTGGCTCCCCCTCCAATCTGGTGTTGTCAGCTGCTTCTTCCTAATAGTGAGAGCTTCATTTTTTGGCACTACAAGCTGAACCCCTCAAAGCATTTCAATGGTGAACTGGGACTGGCCTGTACAGGCTCACAAGAGCAGATTATTAAATTTTCAGGAATCTGGTGAGCTAATTAAGAAATGATTAAAAATTATATAAGCTCAAATTAAATGTATTATATTTAAAAAATAGAATAAATACTCAAAAGTTACTACTTCTATTCACCTTGCTACATTTTACTATTATCTATGCTTTGAGCAGGGGTTGAGAACTTTTTCTAGAAAGGGCCAGGTAGTAAATATTTTAGGTTCTGAGGGTCTCTGCTCAGCCATTCCACTCTACCATGGTGGTGAGTGCAAAAGTAACCAGAGACAATACATACATTACTCAACATGGCTGTGTTCCAATAAAACTTTATTTTCAAAGCCAGGTGACAAGGATTTCACTGATGGGCCATAGTCTGCCAACTGCTGCTCTCGAAGTTCTTTACATCTGCTCTATCTGCACAGAGGAGGAAATCCTATGTTAAGTGTTCTAATGCACATCTCTTCCCAACTCTGAGTTCTGTGATAGCATACTGATGGCTTGAAATGTGGTGACAGGAGAGCTTACACCACAGAAATCATCAAATGCTACAAATCAGGGCTTGATTTATTATTCGATTACCTAGTTTTAAGAAGGTGACGGAGAAAACGTTAGTAATGCAAATTTTAAAGTATATCATGTCGATAGAGAATACACTGGTGGTTGCCACGGGGGAGGGGGGTGGGAGAGGGATGGACTGGGAGTTTGGGATTAGCAGATGCAAACTGGTGTATATAGAACGGGTAAACAACAAGGTCCTACTGTATGGCACAGGGAACTATAGTCATTATCCTGTGATGAATCATAATGAAAAACAATATGAAAACAAATGCATATATATGTATAACTGAATCACTTTGCTGTACAGCAGTAATTAACACAACATTGTAAATCAACTATACTCCAATTTAAAAAAAAAGAAAAAAAAGTATATCATGTTGATAGCTGTATTTGAAGAAACACAGAAGTGAAGCCATATTCTCTTGGTAGCACTTGAGAACTATTATCCAATTCAGCAAGGAAGTCACTCTTGTCACCAACAATCAAGCAAAGTTCCCACATACATCTTTGTTCTTTCACTTTCATCTTCCCCACGGACTTAAATGAAAGTATCAACCAGCACTATGTCAGATGGACACTTGTTTGTCAATTTCGACCTTAGTTCAGCTGGGGGCATAAGAATTTGGCAAAAATCAACAAAAGATTTCTGCAAGAATCAACGGATGATATGAAATTTACCATAAAGAGTATTAAATATTGAATGATTTATAAATTGTATGCTAAACAGCCTTTTATCAGTAAAATGTATAATAAACCTATACATGTACACGTGCAAATTTGTTTAGAGAGTGGGTTGTTAAGCATTTACTAGCACAACATTGGTTGTAATAGAAAAGAACTTCCAGATTAACTTCCAGAGCATTAAGACCTAAAAATGTGTGTGTGTGTGAAAGACAGAGAGACACTGACCCTCCTCCCAGTACAATGAACAGAGACAGCAACAAACATTACCAGACAAAAAAGGCGCCTGTTTCCTCAAAACACCATAAAAAACTAAATTGTGTTGTGGGTATTGAGTGGGTGTGCCACTGGAATATATTACAAACTGTTCCTCTTCAGTACTCATGGCACATCCAGGATTCACCCTAACTCCTTTTTCCAAAAGCGACTGTCTGGGGGAACTCACAGCCCTCATTAGGCCTACTTCAAGTCCTAGCCATCCATGATGAAGCAGTCATTCATTCATTCACTCATTCCGCAAACAATAACTTGGCTCCAATTATATACCCTTCCCTGTGCTCCAGATAGACCCACAAAGCAAAGAGCCCCTTCCCCCAGGTCAAAGGTCGTGCAGGCAGCAGACTGAAATCTCTTCCTTCCCTGGGCCCCACTCATTCAAGCCACATTCACAACGTGAATGAATTTCACATTTCAGTCCCGAGTTCCTGGAAGGCAGGGCCGGGGCTATGGCACCTGTGCATCCTGCACACTGCCCCACCCAGTGCCCGGGCGGTTGGTCACTTTCTAGTGAATGGGTGATGCAGGAAGCACTGCTCTAGCTTCAGAACCTAAGGAGCACCACTCATCCTGGTTTGCCATTAACTTCAGCAGTTCACCGGACCCAGGCTAAATGCTGGGCTCCTGCTGGAAGATGGGAGAGCGGTTATTTTAAGTGTAATTATCTTCTTCCTTCCCCAAATTAAAGAAGAGGGTCACTTGAGCCTGTGGGAAAATGTTTCTCAATGTTTTTAAACTCATACTCTACCAACCAAGGTATGGTCATACTTTACTTCGGAGCTCTGCATACAAAGCTCACTCTAGCTATCTAGAATTTCCCATTGATTATGGGTTTTCACACTATTCACGCATCTTATTGAAATATGCCCAGTCCTTGCCCTCGCCCTCCCTAGCTCAAACCACAGGTGTTCAACTCTTTACTCTGAAAATTGGTAATTAGAGGGGGAAATGTAACTCTGCCTTTTTAGGAGGAACTTAATAGTTCATCCCTGTTGATGAGAAAGAAGTCTTTGTAGACGAATGCCAGCCAGTAAATGTAGATCAGAATGACAGAACTTTTTTTTTTTTTTTTTTTGGTGCACCACGTGGCTTGCGGGGTCTTAGTTCCCCGACCAGGGATTGAACCTGCGCCCTCGGCAGTGAAAGCAAGGAGTCCTAACTGTTGGACTGCCAGGAAATTCCCAGAATGACAGAATTTGAAAATGACCATTCCATGATCCCCAAAGAAATAACTGATCCAGCAAGGATAATCAATGGAGGCTAAGATGATTCCAAGAAATTTCTTTTTGGGGAATAGGGTTCTAACTCAGTTCCAGAGCATAACCCACAAAATGGCATGCTAATTGCAGAAGGAAAACATATCTTTGCAGTGGAGAGGTGGTCACCACCTTTCCAAGTGATCAATACCTAATAATGGGAACCCTGACATCATGTGCCCCTGATGAGATGTTTAACGAAGCCCTCAGAATCACCTGGACGTATTCTTTCCAAAATGTCGAGCCTGAATCTGAGACTCCAGCTCTTAACTTCCAGTATGGAGGGAAAACAGGGCATAGAGAAAGAAGGTAAATGACACCACGAGGAAGTGATCAGACAGATCAGAATGGGAAACAATTTAAACAGCAATGTTTCATACATGTATATACAGAAATATATACATATACATATGCATATATTGTATATATCTATACATATATACACACACACCCATGGGGGCACTCTTCTAGATTTAAAGTGACTAAACAGACATAAAAACCAAATGTAATGCATGAACCTTGATGGGATCCTGGATACATATTTAAAAAACATCTACGGGAAAAAGCAGCTATAAACTTTTTGAAGGGGGCGGGGACAGACAATCGGGGAAATTTGAATACAAACCAAATAGTAGATGCTATTAGGGGATTACCACTAGTTTTCTAAGTGTGATACTGGTATTATGATTATGTTGGAGAATGCTTTTATTTTTAGGAGACGCATGCTGAAGTATTTAGAGGTGAAGTGTCATGCTGTCTGTGACTTACTTCCAAATGGTTCAGCAAAAGCACACATACATACTTATATAGGGTGAGGCTCTAAGAACTTAAGTGAGTAGCTCAAGGTTACACAATCAAGATGTGTCAAAATGATAAATATTTAGAGGTGAAGTGGCATGATGTCTACAACTGATCTTCAAAGGATACAGAAATATATATCTTTATAAGAAATCAGATAAAATGTGAACTGATTTTTAACTCTAAGGGGTGCGTATATGAATGACTGTGGTACTATTATTTCAACTTTTTTCATACATGGGAAAAATTTTAATTTTAACATTAAGATGGTGGGGCAAAAAAGAAACAAGGCTGCAGGGGGCTGGGTTTATCAGCAAATCCGAACCGAGAAACTTCAGGCTGCTCAAAGGTGTCTGTGACGCTGGGCCCAAACTACAGTGCTTTTGCACTGCATTTTCACCACTGATGTAGGAACTCACGGAGGATCCTGGGGCTGCACACGCTACGCTGAACTGGGCCTTTTTGCATTGTGGCTCCAAATAGTCACCTGAACAGAAACTTCAGGAGGCCTGCCAGTTCTTAGAATCTCAACAACTTCAAAAAATCAGGTGCTAAATCAAAGAAACTCACAGGTCATCTCCAGACTGCTTTTAAAAACGAAAATATAAATGTACAGTTGTTTAGAGGATACAGTTTCAGTTTTACGAGATGAAAAGAGTTCTGGAGATTAGTTGCACGACAATGTGAAAGTACTTAACAGTCCTGAACTGTAGCCTTAAAAAGGGTTAAGAAGGTAAACTTTATGTTATTTGTATTTTACCACATTAAAAAGAAAAAAAAAGAAATAAAAATACAGGTCTCACAAGACACGTACCTGAAAACCAAACTGGATGTCTAGCTGAATTGTAACACTCTTATTAGTTGAAAATAGGAAAGAAAAAGGAATGATGTGGTCCCTCCTCCCTTCCCCCCAAATCCACAAGATTATAATGCAGTTGTGAAAATAATACATCAGGTGAGCAATGGAATGGCCAGGAAGTGTACGATGTAGGGGCCAAAGTGCATGATGGGTACGGCCAGCAGCATGGGGTCCACAGGAGGTACGGGCTGTGCAGCCTGAGAAGCTGGGGAAGCTCCCGCAGAGTGTTTGGGGCTTGGGCCCCGCTGAACGAGAGGAAGGCAAAGACCAAAGACGGGCACAGGGCTCGTAAGGGGCAAACCGCCTGTCAGGATTTGAAGGGACTGAGGCACAGGGGACCTGGAACACTGCGTTAACTGTGGTCAATGGGGAAGTGATGATGGGTTTTCATTCCAGGAACAACCTGATAAAATGTGACTTTTCGGGAGATTAATTTTGAATTGGTATTCTGGGAAGACGCAGACAGGGAGGCCAATTAAGCAGCTATTATAAAAACCTAGGTTGGCTATGAGGCGGGCTAGCCTGGGATGGGGGCTCAGGGCCAGGAGGGATGGGAGAGAGGCAGGGGACTGTTCTTACACGGAGCGGGGAGGGGAGGAGGGA
>NW_020172179.1:243120-267327 GCF_003031525.2 Neophocaena asiaeorientalis asiaeorientalis
GGCCCAGGGAAGATACAAAGAAGGCTCTGCACTTGCACTGGGTCTGGGAGGGACTGGGGGTGCAGTAAGGATGCCTGTGAGGGGCTGTCCAATGCAGTATGCCAGAGGCGTGAGCAAGGAGAAGGGCGGGTTGCCACACAGCAAACCCTGGAGGGAAGGGGGGAGCTGGGAGGGGCTGGCAGGAGAGGCCTAAAAGTGGGCATCACCTGGCTTCCCTGGTGGCGCAGCGGTTGAGAATCTGCCTGCTAATGCAGGGGACACGGGTTCGAGCCCTGGTCCGGGAAGATCCCACATGCCGCGGAGCAACTGGGCCCGTGAGCCACAACTACTGAGCCTGCGCGTCTGGAGCCTGTGCTCCGCAACGGGACAGGCCGCGATAGTGAGAGGCCCGCGCACCGCGATGAAGAGTGGCCCCCGCTCGCCGCAGCTAGAGAAAGCCCTCGCACAGAAACGAAGACCCAGCACTGCAAAAATAAATTAATTAATTAAAAAGTGGGCATCACCAAATCTT
Organism: Neophocaena asiaeorientalis asiaeorientalis; assembly: GCF_003031525.2. Taxonomy (NCBI): domain Eukaryota; kingdom Metazoa; phylum Chordata; class Mammalia; order Artiodactyla; family Phocoenidae; genus Neophocaena; species Neophocaena asiaeorientalis. Next base: position 243,632 of record NW_020172179.1, read on the forward strand.
TGGAAAAGAAAATAAGGTGTTGAAAAAGCTCAAGGGCAGTCTACTATCTAATGAAATCCCCAATAATTTCGTTTGGAAAGCAAACAGCCCCCTAATCGGTCCAAGGCTGGATTATTCTATATTGGGTTTGCACAAAACAGAGCCACCTCTCTTTTCAAAGGTCTTCTGCCATTACGTGTTTGGTCTGAGCCTCTGAAAGTGACAGGACTCATTTGAGTCCATTTGCCCTGCTTCTGCAAAAGACGGTGAGGAAGGACACAACGGTCAAGGTCAAGGGTGTAGTGCCAAGGAACAGAAGCCCGGAGTCTGGGGACGAGGGTCACGGGGCTGTCATTGGTGGGTGGGCCAAATGGAGCCAGCCTCACCCAAACGTGACCGGTTTCACTTTCCCAGTGTTCCCCTTTCTTCCTGACAGTCTGCGGCAGATTCCGTCACGTGGGAAAGGTGTTCCAGCCCACGAGCTCTGGGCCTCTTCAGGAGGATCAAAACACCGGCCAGCAGACCAAGGGACTAGGGCCCATCAAAGGTCACCTGAAACCCCACGCTGATGAGGGAACTGCGTAGGAGGGACAGCGCTGAAGAGGAAACACATGTCGAGGGATCCCCTGGTCTCTAAAAACCACTGAGACAGAGAGACAGAGAGAGAGATCTTCATCCAGTTCCTTGAGGACCAGCCAGGTCCCCACGTACAAAATGCTAAGTACCCTAGTTAATGGGGAGTAGGTGAAATCTAGAGTCACGGACCTGAACATCACCACGTCGCCCTATCCTCATGTGGGAGATGCATTCTGTGCCTCTCTCAGCCAGTCCAGCCACAGACTCTTCTTTGTCACTGCCCCTCAGAGCCAGTCACAACTAGGGTATCTCTGTGGCTGAAGAAGTCAAAGGTCTTTCACACCCACTTAGCAGGCGCATTGCCCATCAATAGGTCACCTCTAACTGGAGGGTATTGAAAAGGAATCTCTGTTCCAGCATCCAAAGGAGCACACCCTTCATGAAATCACTAACAATCCCACTGCCAAGAGGGAAACTAAAAAGCGGCCTAGAAGATGTTCAAAAGGGGGAAAAAAAAGAGAAATCATCACTGTAGATAGATGCCCCTGGAGTTGCTTGGCAACCATCTCTGCTAACACCTTCTCCCAAAAAGGAACAGTTTAAGTCAGCTCCTGAGATTTCCCTGAGGCCAGGGCTCTGACCACAGAGGCCCCAGAGCTGGGGCCTTGGGATGAGAAAGCATTTCACTGAGGGGGAGACCTGGGGCCTCATCAGCAGGCCACAGGCGTACACACATGAGGGGGAAGAAAACTATAACCATTTTGCTTAAAGAACATACTCTTTGAGGCAGGGCTGGTACTAGGGTGAGGTGAGTGAGGTGAGTGAGGTTCTCGGGTGCAGCATTTAAGGAGGCCCTCGCTGTGCATTTGCGGGAGCCTGTGTGTGCATCTTTAAACGTGTGTTCTGGGGGCCCCGCCGGCCTCCCCTTAGTCCTAGCCCTGCTCCTAGGGAAACATTATGACACAGTGCTTAAGAGTACTGCCTCTGGAATCAGCCTGCCTCTGGGTTCAAATCCCAGCTCTTCTCCTTCCCTGCTATATCACCTTGGGTAAATCACTTAACCTCGCTGAGCTTCAGTTTCCTAATCTCTAAAATGAGGTTGATACAGGAATTGCCTTAGAGAGTGTCATGAGGGTTAAATGAGAAAAATGCACATTTAGCTCTATGTCTGGCACCTACTCAATGCTCAGTAAATGGCAGCTACGATTGTTATTTTTAAAAACACATAATAATAAGAAATTTTAAAAAACATATAAGCAGCTCCCCAGAACCCCTTAAACTGGACCTACGGAATCCAAGTGTCTGGGAGTGGTCCTGGTGCCTCGGCCTTTAAAGAGCTTCACAAAGGATTCCCAAGGTGGGCAGGGTCAAGAGCCACTTCCTGTAACCAAAGTTCAGTAAACATCAGAGCCACCTAGGGAGCATGTTAAAATGCACATTCTTGTGTTCCACTCTGAGTGCTTCAGATTCAGTGTCACTGCAGCCTGGGATGCTAAGTACCTAGGTGATTCCAACACAGGGTCCCCCAAATGACCACACTTTGGAAAAACTGAAACTGACTTGCCCTTGAAAACTCACAGCACAGGGACATGGGTCCAACTCTTCTTGTTTTTATTCCTGGCATCCTTAAAGCATGAGGGAAAAAATATTAACCAAAGATGCCTAGTGAGTCAAGGCACACTCCTGGAGCAGTAAGGATGCCGTCTGTCCCCTGGAAGTGGCAGCTCGGCTAAGGCAAGGAAGAGGACCCAAGTTCCTGGTAAAAGTGACAGTCACCATAAGAGAAGCTTACATTATTGAGTACCTACTGTATGCCACATAGTATCTCATGTGTTTTCACATCAACCCTGAGAGCTGCTATTATTCTTATTCTGAAAATGAGGAAATTGAGGCTCAGAAAAGTTATCCTATTACACAGCTACTAAGTGGCTGAGTCCAGATTTAAATAATGCTCCATGAAGCTTCTAAGCCTGCAATGCCAATGCACTTTTGTGATAAAATAGACATAACATAAAAATTTACCGTTTTAGCCATTTTTATATGTTCAGTTCACTGTCACCGCCATCTATCTCCAGAACTTTTTCAACTTTCCCAGCTGGAACTCTGTACCCATTAAACACAAATTCTCCACTTCCCCCCTCCCTCAGTCCCTGGCAACCCCCATTCTACTCTCTGTCTCAATGAATATAACTCCTCTAGGAACCTCATATAAGTGAAATCATATCGTATTTGTCTTTTTGTGGCCACTATGCTCTGAGAAAGAGCTAGACACCACCTTGGTCTGATACAACCAAACTAGGTCTCAACCATCTTCCATACCCTGGTTAGTGTCATCAGTTTGGATGTCCTGTCTCCCCACCCCCAACCCAGGACTCCATGACCTACTGGTGTATTGCGGCAGGGTCACAGAGCTCCCCTGCTCCCACAATCCCCCGGCAAAAGGGGTCCTTGAACTGTTAATGTTCAGAGAACCGCAACTGGCTTCACAGAACAGGTACACTGATAACTGCTTCTATGTTCAAGGAGCCCGTCACTGAGTCACTTTTATCTTCCGGATGTTACTCTGTCCTGCCCTAGAGAGTATTTACTTGGTTTCCTTTCTTCTTTAAGCACCTGATCCCTGAAATTGGCAAGCAGAATTGTGTTATGAAACCACAGGTACAAAGATAAAGCATCCACATAAAAACAAAAGCTTTCCCCACAGTGGAATTCCAGCTTGACTTAGAGGCAACTGCGTAGCCGAGTCTAACGCTGGCATGGTAAGGGTCCTCGGCCTCAGCTCACTTGCAGGAACGGCTTTCCTAGGCTCTCATCATTTGTTCAAGTGCCTCAGGATCCAAATCCAAGTCCATTTGGCTGATGTGGCCAATCTGAGCTCTGCCACAGGAGAGAGTAAGAGAGAGCCAGCCAACCAGCATTAGCTGGGAGCCCAACCTCGGCAGAACATCGCACCAAGAATTTTAGGAGAGAGACACACACGGAAGTCAGTCCTTGACATTCAGTTTCTACAATTCAGAAGAAGGTCAACCCACCGGCCAACCCTCTCCCTCTCCATCAGAACTACCTGTGATTGCTGCGGTCATGATTGGACTCCCAGTGGTCAAGCCCTGGAGATTCCCCCATGGTCCCTGCGAGGCAAGACTGGCATCAGGGCTCCCAAGAAGTGACCCACACACTGGGAGGGTCGGTGTGGATGTCCCTGCGGTCCTCTGCAAGGAGAGGGGCAGCGTCTCCTCAAGGGTGCTGCTGGCCTGGGGCAGGGGCACGCAGTCATGTGTAGCTGCTCCTCTGACCCTTCTAAAGCCATCTGCCTTGCTCTCTGTGGCGCAGGGCTGTGCTTCAGCCTCACCCCTGTGTTCTAGGATTTTCTCCAGTGGTGTCTTGTCCATGAATAGTTGGTAGTTGTTCTTGTGAGGAGGGGCAAAGTCGGGAATGACCTATGTCACCATCTTGGTGATGTCACTTCTATTGCAGTCACTAAATGACCCTAGTTTCCAGACATGAACATTGGGCCACCTCAGAGGATGGGGTCCTTGGATAAAAGGGATTTGATTAGGACAGGGTCTCCCTGTGTCTGCTGCTACCATTTTATGTCTACTTCCAAAGGATGTCATGAATGAAACAAAGCGTCATGAATGAAAGCTTAGCCCAAAGGATATAAACACGATGTACACAGAAAACCAGGCAAAACCCAAATCTGCCTAACTTCCCTAAATCACTTCTGAAGCGGAGGCAGCAGGCCTCTGTGAGCCACTGGCTAGAGTGAACATGGCCTTCCAGGCCTAAATAATGCCACAGACCACTTGGCACACAGGCCAGAGCCCTCAGGAATCCGATCCTCTTCTGCCCTTCCTATTTTCTAATCCTTAATGTGGAAATCCTGAAACCAGCCGCTTTGCTCTCCATCATGTGGATCCCCATTTCAGACAAATCCCACAGGTAATCAACTGCACAGAACGCCAGTTGTATTTCCAGCCTGACTTTAAATATAAACTGAAATCCTTAATGCTTCACTGTGACGCTTCTGACATCAGGGACCCCTGTACAATAAATGCCATCATTATCCGAATCGGTGCCCTGGGGTCTCCTCCACCCGCAGTGAGGGAGGGCTGGGCCACCCGGAATTAGAACCTGAATCTCAGTGCTGTCACCATTTACTACAGAATGGACACAAAGGTTTGGAGGGGTTGTCTCGGAAACCTTTGGAGGAGAACTGCTTGAGGGATGGAGTCTTCTCTCTTTAGATGCTCCCAAAGGTAGCACCGTGCGGGGGACAGTCACTGCTCCACACGCGCTTGCTAAGCATTCAGTAAGGCTGCCTCACCGGGAACTCAGGCCTAAGAAACAGAAAGATGGTAGCAGGATATTGTTGAGTCTCTTTTTCTTGTGTTCTCAGCCTTTCTAGCCTCACCTTACACCACTGATTCTCTATCAGGGTGATCTGGTACTCTGCCACCCCATTCCCAGGACCTTGGGCAATGTCTGGAGACATTTTTGGTTTTTTCAATTCAAGGGAGGGGTAGGTGCCACTGGAATCTAGTGACAGAGGCTAGGGATGCTGCTAAACATCCTACAACACACAGGACAGTCCCCCACCACAAAGAAGTAGTGTTCCTGCTGAGAAACTTTAGACCACTCTCTGCTTTGCTATCATCACACCAGCAACAGACTTTTTAGTTTCTAGAACATTCTACATTCTCTCACTTTGGGCCTGCACACATGTTGTTTCCTTTAGCTCTGTCCCACCCAGCCCTGCATATGGATAACTTCCATTCATTCTCCAGGTTTTGGCATAAACAAGATTTCCTCAGGGAGGCGTTCACTGAACCCCTAACCTAAACTAGGCCCCCTGTCGTGCTTTCCAACAGTACCCCAATTTTCCCTTTCAGAACACTCAGCACGGTCGCCACGACTTTTATAATGTCTGCCTTGGCTGCTAGGATGGGAGCGCCACAATGCAAGGGCTGCGCTTTTTCACTGCTGTCCCCCCAGGCCTAGCCCAGTGCTGTCCCACTGTCAGTCTCAAATGCATGACGGAGGCCAAGAAAGCAGGAGGGGGTATTAAAAACTAAGCAAGACACCCAGAGGCTTAAACCATCCTCCCATTAAGCAGGCACCAAAAAGACACTGCAGTAGCTCCTCATGAACTGATACGGACCACTCCCTAAGATAAATGGAAAGAGCAAGACACTAGGCAATACTTATAGGATGCTATCAGCCATGTGGGGAAAGCAGGCAGGAAAAACTATCTATGTATCTACTTGAATGCACATAGACTATCTTGGGAAAGATACACAAGCAACTGGGGACAAGGGTAAAAGGGAGACTTTCTTTTCACTGCATACCCTTCTCAACTTTGTAACACGTGAACATTATTTTTAAAAAATAAGAAGCATTTAGATGAGATAGAAAGAGAGAGGGAAATAGTCTACATTTTCCAGAGATAAAAGCATCATTCTTGTAGACTGACATATGACGAGAACCCAGCACAAGGTGACCGTACCTTCTGGAAGGAGCCAGAGCCACATTTTCTCCACATGAGAACCCAGGCACATGGAAATACTTGTATATTTAAAGAGATAGTCATTTTAAAGGCTGTGTATTTTCAAAACTAGATGGTGCTGGAAATCCCCTCCCTCGGCTTTGCCGCCCTGGTTCTGGCACTCCCCGCCCCCCGCCCTCCAACGACGGGATGCAGCTGTGAAGCTGATTCATTCTCCAAGCCCTTCTCCTCCTTTTCATCTTTCCTTCCTACCACCTTGAGGCCACTCTGTCTCTCATGTCCTTTCATCCCAAGCACTGGGCAAAAGAAGAGAGATGATAATGAAGCGCCAAAGTGAACAAATGTTGCTGCTCGTTAGCAAAAGGGGAGGAAGGTAGGCTTAATGGAGAAAGCAGTTGAAATCAGTGGCGAAGATGAGGTTTATCGATATAATCTGTGGACTTGGTGTCTTCCTATCGCCTGTTAGCATAGATAATGGAGTTGTCCGTATGAGGATAAAGGGGAACTGTCTGCAGTTTACTAGAAATCACCACCACTTGTCGCTGGCTTCCCTGGCTTGGATTCTAAGAACCCTCCATTCTTACCAGGTCAGTTGCCATCTTTTCTCCGATTTGCTCCCATCCAGCCATAAACGCAAGACTCCTAGACTTGAGTTGAACACATTCCCACGTTCCGTGCTTCCTCCTGTAGACCAGCCTGACTCCACCAGCATCTCAGGAGAACAGCAAACTCTCACAGTCACAGCAAGATCTTACTGTCCCCTGAACAGTTTTCAAACTGGAAGCATTCCACAAGTTTACCTACATGAAATCGAAACACCTGGAAACACTGACACACACACACACACACACACACACACACACACACACACACACACACACGCCCGAAGTAATGAGGGTAGGCTTCCAAAAGACCCAAACAATGATCCATTAGGACTTTCTATCTTCACTGATCAGATTAAACAACTGATCGATTATTTAAAAAATTATTTTTTAGACCTCCTGGTCCCCAGAAAGAACTCTGTAAATCTTTCTCAGCCATAAGCCCCAAAATGCCAAAGTATTTTTCTCTAGCTCTTGATAAAAGTTATCAACGACTACATATCAGCTGTACTCCATTAAAAGCATGGATAGCACAGAAATCAGTTTTTAAAAAATCCTTAGCTTTATAAAAGTATAACATGGTTTACTCTAAAAATGAAATTTCTGATTGAGTATATCTTTTCTGTTCATCACTGATTAGTTAAAAATCCTAGTTGGTTATAATAATAAAATTTTCTAGAACTAGCTTCATTAATACATGATGATGATAATCCTAATAACATCTAAAAAATAATAACAGCACATATTCATTAAGTGCTTATTTTGTGCTAAGCCCTTTGTATCACCTCAGTAAGTCCTTATAACAACCCTGTTATCTCCGAACCTGTATAGTCCAGGACACTTACGAGCCATAGGCACCTGGTCCTTATTTATGAAATGACGTTCTTAAAAAAAAAAAAGTTCAGGTGAGGCAATTAGAAAAGGGAGACATCTTTCTAAATCACAGAGCTTTTCCCCAATTAGCTTGAAAAAAGTCTTCCAATAAATCTATGAAGCTGGAGTGAGAAAATTATTTTAAAAGGTTAGCTAGATGAATGGCCTTGGAATTTTCTATCATAATGGCAGCTCACATATTAGATTAGGCTGATCAGGTTTCTGGGACTCCTCCTCTTAGGAAATCTCAGTGCTTGATGGATCCAAGCTGACTGAGGTCAACCCCCTCTCCACTACGGGGAACACATCACCCTGGGCTTTGGACTCAGACCCTCAGTTTTCTCAGAGTCCTAAAGGCCACATACCATTCACAGACTATTTGCAGCGCAATATGCTTTTGTAGGAGATGCAGTGAGGTTTGCCACCAAGAGATTATAGAAGGAGAAAATAAACCCAGGATGTAGTAGTGTAAGGTATTTTTAATGTGAGGGCTTGCTTTTTTTTTTTTTTTTTTTAAGTTTCTTCAAAAAACAGCCTGTCTAGTATGACTGCATCTCAAATGTAGGTACATTCAACAGAGACACTTAGGTTCAGAGGTCTCAAAGGGACCTCAGGAGACTTTTAATCCACTCCCTTACTTTACTAGAAAGAAAACAGGCCCAGACAAGGGAAGTGATATTCCCAAGGTCATATTATACAGGATGAGGAAGCGGGCTTAAAGTCCTCTCCCCTGCTCCCTTCAACGCTTCAGGCTGCCCTCAATATAACACCACATGACCACACACAAGCACGGAATAAACAACACCTTCTGAACCCAGGTGATGATCTGGCAAGGTTCAAAAGTATTTGCCAAATTCCTCTTGAGCATAATTTTAGCTAACTTTGGACAAAATAATAACATGAGTGTGAAGACTTTACTACAGAAATTTCAAAGCATTCAGTTAACATTTCATACTGATATACGTGGAGAATTGAAGTAGAAAAAGTTCAAGAAACACAGAAGGAATTATCTCACAATAATCAGGTTGTTCAAAAGTCGGCAAGTCCTTCCTGTATCTTCTGAAGCTGTGGCCAGATGGAGGCAGAAGGTAAAATGATTATTTTTTCACTTTCCTAGCCTAATTTTTTTCCCTGAGCTTAGTCTATAAAAAATATCACATCACAGTGTTCACAGCAGCATTATTGACGATAGTCAAAAGGTGGAAACAAGCCAAATGTCCATCAACAGACAATGGATAAACAAAACATGGCATGTACATACAATGGAATATTATTCAGTCATAAAAAGGAATGAAATTCTGATACCCGCTGCCACACGGATGAACAATGAAAACATGATGCTAAGTGAAAGAAGTTGGACACAAAGGGACACATATTGCAAATATATAGTATCTAGAATAGGCAACTTCATAGAGACAGAAAATAGAACAGAGGTTTCCAGGGCTCGGCCCTGGGGGAGGGGGACTGGGAAATTATTATACAGTGGAGACAGGGTTTCTGGTTGAGATGATGAAAACGTTCAGGAAACGGATGGTGCTGAGGGTTGTACAACACGGTGAATGTACTTAGTATCACTGAATTGTAGACTTTAAAATGGTTAAAATGGTAAATTTTATGTTATGTTTATTTTACCACAATAAAAAAAATATCAAAATCTGGATCATATACCTTCATTTCTTACTTGGAATTCCTAAACTTTATCTATTCATTGCTATTAAAGCACAAATCTCAAGACCTGCTTACTGTTGATGACATCCCGGTCAGTCTATGGATGCTCACATACGGAGAAACACAATCACACCTAGGCCACGTTTTGTCCTGCAGAGATCCATCCACAACCATATTCATCCTGAGACCTGCCACACAATGACTCCAACAAGGCCAACAGCGAGACTAAGGCAACCAGTGTTTCCGGGGACTTTGGCAACCAAACACCCTGACACCAAGTCTCAGCTCAACCTTTAAACTCCTCACCATGGGGAAGAGATATATACTTCATATGTGTATACGCTATCCATAAAGAAAACTGTGTGCACATGCCAGGAAGACCTCCAGGAATTGCTAACCCAGACCTATTCCACCAGGCCCACAAACAAGGAGATTTCAGCCCATCCATGGCTATTTGGTGAACTCAGCAATTGCATGTTACACTGAACAGTGGGGGTCCTTAATGCAAATACATATCATTAGGAGCTAAATCTTTGTACCTTTACAGGAAAAGGATATAATAAACGGGATGTACCACTTGTGACTTCTGAGGAAAGGAGAGCTTTACATTTTTTCTTTCCTTAAAAGAATCTATTTCTCATGATGCAAAGAGAATCTGAGAATGAGAGTTTTTTGAACCAGAAGCCCAGAGTAGGGTGCAGAATATGAGTTTTGTGTGCTATGGTGATAATCTATCACGCAGGTCTGAGAGGTGCCAATTCTGGGCCCTACCATAACCTTTATTCAACTTTAAAGGTTTTTACAACTTCATCTCCTTTCGTGGAAACCTGTTCATTGCCAGTGGTCTGATAACTGAGTCCTGTACGCGGGCCTCTCACTGCTGTGGCCTCTCCCGTTGCGGAGCACAGGCTCCGGACGCGCAGGCTCAGAGGCCATGGCTCACGGGCCCAGCCGCTCCGCGGCATGTGGGATCTTCCCGGACCGGGGCACGAACCCGTGTCCCCTGCATCGGCAGGCGGACTCTCAACCACTGCGCCACCTCGGAAGCCCCCCCGTAAGCTTTTAAAGATGTTAACAGTTTGTGAAGAAAAACAATCTCCAGTGATACTTTCCAATGCCAACACACAAGGACATTGTGCAGAAATAAGCTGCCGCTTGTAAGAAGTCCACTTGACATCATTCCCTTGTGCATCCTAAAGACACATGTCAAGATCACACTAAGATATTTAGAAGCAAACATCTTTAGAAAAAGGTTTCGTTCCCAAAGTGCTTAATTAGCAGAAACATTACGCTAGAGCGCTGTCCTTGAATATGCATGCATTTGAACCTCCATGTCATTTTTTCTGAAGCACAAATTCTCCTCTCACTGGATGGTCAGGAAATGATTGGGCACAGAAAACCGTCTGTCTGAGGTGTGATCCACAAAATGAGTTCCATCTTTCCAAGCAGGTTTCAGCTGCCTACCAGGGTGACACCGTGGTTTATGAGGGAGACCGTTCTTTTGTGTCTAATGGCCTTTTCTCCATTCATTTTGGATGAGCCAGGCTCCTATGGCCTACTTATGGCTGAACTCTTTCAACACTTCCTGCCAACCTCTTCTGCCCCCCTGCACCTCCTCCCACCCCCAATTTCAGCCAACTACGTTTACAAGACACCAGTTAGTAAATCACAATTCAAATGAACCCATCCATTTGTTCAGCAGAAAGTGGCCTCTGGAGTTGCTCCATGTGAAGCCCACAGGTCAGAGTTACATATGGCAGGCTTGCAAACGCGAATAGGCTATGATTTATTTATGATGACCATGTGTGTTTGATGCCCAGTTCCAGTAGGCTGTGGCTTCACTCGCCTGCCTCCGTCTGGGATGACCTAGCTACTCACTGTGTCCCATTTCAGGTACTGTATTTCCATTCCACGCTGGGGAAGCAGAGATGGGTGACCGACTGGGGGCTGCACACAGATGCCCCTAACCCTGCTCACCACATAACAATCTGTGACCAAACACAAAGTGTGCCAAACATAACTTGCTGCAAAGGTTTGCCACGTACCATGGCTTTCAGGGGAGAGTGGAGAAGTAGCTGCTGGGATGACTGACCACATCGGGTTCATTAAATTGTTGTGTATTTACCCACGAGGAAGGCTGGGGTGCTTGTGAAGGGAGCCCCGCTCCTCATTTCAGCAATTTCCACCCCGCACCATTTGGCAATGATGCTCCAAAGGCGAATGGCAGATATGCACCAGAAGGTCCAAATGTGGACTCCAGCTGAAGTGCAGGAAACTTCTGCCGTCAACAACCTCCTCGCCTCTACCCCCCAGTTGTATTTATACTTTGAAAGAAGTTAACACGAAGCAGTAGTCACCTGGGCGTGCTCAATTTTTGACAAGCCTTAGTCACTCTGTACCCAGCAGAACAATTCACATTATAGTCGAAATCCTGTGAAGATTCTGCCACACATGCTAACACTAAGACGCCAGTAGCTCCACTTACCTTCTTTATTAAGCCTCATAACCTCCCTGCTTTTTCCACCCTCTTTTCCAGCCTCTTCTAAATCTACATCTGCAGATGAAAAAGAAAAGGAAAAAAGAAAATAAGGACAAAAAGAGAAAAAAAGGGGGGGGAGCCAAAGTCAAAGGGGGGGAGGGAGAGTGTTTATTTGCAAACAGATCGATATAAATACTGGATATGAAAATCTTTCAAAAATTGACAATGCAACATTTTCTCCCAAGTCCGTATTTCCATCTACCTGGCCCAGATAGGTACCAAAAAAACTATGCAAGCAGCAACAGAGTAGCCTTTTGAACGGATACACCGTGGGGCTGTGAAAGCCCACCCCGCGGGCTGCCACGGGGAGCGGGCACAGACAGACAGACAGACAGCCCTGGCAGCAGGGCCTCTCTCTGTGCATTGATGATCTGTCTCTGTGTGTATTTATTTAGAGAGAGGGAGAAGCATGGAGGACACCGGGGGCCACTCTCTCTCCACACACACACTTTTTCCCAGTGGCTCTAGGTGAATGGAAAGGTTACAGGGTAATAAAAGGAGGAGGAGGCGGTGGGGTTCTTACTGTCGGAGCAGTGTAATTTGGCGGCGTCGATCCAGGAGGACCAGGGTTTGCCCAGAAACGCCTCCGGACTGGGCACTTTGCGATCCAGTGTCGCCATTGCTCTTCCTTCTTGTTGCTTTTTCCCTGTTCCTTCGGCAGCAGCAGCCGAGAGACACGGGATTCGAGAACGCTCCGACGTCATCTTCGGAACGTTCCGACATTGAGTGTTCTGAAAGGGGGAGGGAGGGAGGGAGGGAGGCAGAGGAGGAGGAGAGAGCGAGGAGGAGGAGCCGGCGTTCAGCGCCCGGCCCGGCTCGGCTCTCGGCGTCCGCCGCCGCCAGGGGCACCAGAGAGACACCCCGAGGCCCGGCACCCGCACGCCCGCCGCCGGGGGCGGGGCCGCGCGCCGGGACTCGAGGCTGCAGCGCCCGGCCCTGGGATGCTACGGCGCCGTGGCCACCGCCGGCACCTGGGAGCCGGAGTCGCAGGGGCTGGGCGTGCGGGCAGGGGTCGGGGATGGCCTGAGAGAGGCGCGACTTGGGGCCGTGGGAAGGACGGTCTTCCCCGCAGAGTTGCGCTCGAAGACGGAAAGTTTTTGCACGCAGCCCCTCCAGCGCGTCCTTCCCTCGCCGGTGCCTGTCGCCCACGGTGAGGCGCCCCCGCGAGGATTCCCGCCGCTTAGTGGGGAGGGGCCGAGCAGCCCCCTTCCCCGACGACCACCCCAAGCCAGGGAGGGGACCCTGGGACCTCTCCTCCCAGCCACCTCTCCCTCCACCGTGTCTTCTCTTTCACGGTGTACCTTGGGCCGTGGAGGATTCTGCGGATGCCTTTGGGAGCTGAGACCAGTGGGTAGATGCAAGTGGTTCTAAAAAGCAGGTGAGTTTGGGGCGAGAGGAGCTGCCTTCCCATCTCAGACGGCGGGGCGTTCAAAACTCAGGGCCGGGGTCCCCCCAGATTCTCCGCGCGACGCGTCTCCCCGGCTCTCAGAGAACCACTGCGTAGACTTTGCTCCAGGATCACGATAGTGGGAGAGCGGACTCACCCACTGTCGGAGGATGCTGCTTAGCGGGCCAAGCCCCTGGAGCCGTTTCCAGCGCTCCCCACTGTGAGATGAGGATGGCCCGGATTAGCGCGTGCAACCGACAGCGGGAATCTGATTGCTGGGAGAATTCACTTCAGGCTTAACTTCTTTGGCCAGCTAGAAAGGAAGCATTAAATTTTCTCTGGATTTTGGACATTTGAGGCTTTAATTGAGATTTCCCCCCCTCTCCCTAGGGGTTGGCAGCAAAGGCCTTAGAAGGTCTTCTGGTATCTCTCTCTTAAAAAAAAAAAAGTCATTTAATTTACTAGGAATTACCTAAAATATGCGGACACTCCCCCACAATCGATATATTTCCCTCATTTCCCCCAGCACCCTTTTAGTTCTTACAACCTCTGTTTCTGCCCCATGGCTGAAGAGCATGGATTTGAAGTTGCTTTGTACTGAGGTCTGCTGTGCCTGTCATCTTATGCTCCTGCACTTGGCATCCTGTACCTCAAAGCCAGGTTTAGGATGTACTGGACTCTGGAAGCTGGTTAGAAAAGTAGTGCTGCACTATTCATGATGTGAAGAAAGGAAGGCCTGAACTTTGATGGTCCCATGCAGGTGGAGAGGAGGAGACAGGTATGAGAGACACTGTGAAGAAGGGCCTCATCAGAGAGTACGTTGTATGACTGGATTTGGGGAAAGGGAGAGAGCGAGCTCAGAGGTAGAAGTAATTAGATCATAGAACATTTTCCTCTTCCCCTACAGCTTTCCAATTTTCCTTCCATTTTGGTGTTTATTCCTCATTTTGCATGCAAGGGTGGTAGGCAGCCTCTAAGATGACCCCAATGACCCCCACATCCTGGTTTGCATGCCCTCCCCTTCTCTGTGGGCTGGACCTAGTGACTTGCTTCTAACAAACAGAATGTGGCTCCAAAGTGATGTCCCTTCTGAGGTTAGGTTCCAAAGTGATGTCCCTTCTGAGGTTAGGTTCCAAAGTGATGTCCCTTCTGAGGTTAGGTTCCAAAGTGATATCCCTTCTGAGGTTAGGTTCCAAAAAGACTGTGGCTTCTGTCTTGCTCACTCTTGCTGTCACTGGCCTGCTCTAAGGGAAGGCCACAGCTTGCAGTTGTGAACTGCCCTTTGGAGAGGTACATGTGGCAAGGAACTGAGGGAGGCCTCTGGCCACCAGGCCATGGGGAAGTGAGGCTCTTTGTTCAGTACCCCATGAGGTGCTGACTCCTGTCAACAGCCACGAGAGTTTACAGGCGTGTCCTTCTCCAATCGAGCCTGGAGATGAGACCACGGCCCTGGCCCACAGTTGTGAAAGACCTTGAGGCAGAGGTTCCCAACTAAGTCAAGCCTGTATTCCCGATCCACATAAACTGTGAGATCCTTAACGCTTGTCATTTTAAGTTAAGTAACTTGTTACATGGCAATAGATAACTAATACAGAGTGGTTTGGATGTAAAGTGATGGGTTAACAAAAAACTTACTAGAAAAATACATTTAACAAAGGAAGAGTCTGAGCAACGTTCCCTTGTTCCTCTTTTGAGCCTCCTGTGAACTGTGTATCATCCTTCTCGAAATTTTTGGCCAGCTTTGTGCAGCTGGTTTACAGTAGTATCTCCTACATGCTGAGTATAGTAATATATCTTTATCCTTTGGGTACTCAAGTTTCTGCTATTTAAACTCAATCACTACTTTATAGAGAGTTCACCAAGGACAAGGTCATGATGTAACTGTTGGGAAAAAGTCTCTAGTGACAGCGATGCCACCACACTAGTGGCTGTTACAACCCTACCCTCCTTGAGGTATGTGGAGGGTACAGTGATGAAGGGACTCAAGCCCAGGGGCTGGGAGTCAGTGACTTGAGCTTCCAGAAAATTCTGTCTCCTCTCCTGGGAGCCACTTTAAGTCACTCAAGAAAAATCAAAGCTTGTTTATCAGCAGGGAAAGTAAGGGCATCTAAGGTGCAGTGGTTCACTATTTCAACATTAGTTTACTATCCCAGCTGAGTTTCTCAAGTTATTTCTGCCCAGCACCCTGAAGATGATATGACAGCCCAAACATTATTCCCTTCTAGCTGGGGGGATTTTAGTTTGCAACATAGTAAAGTATGGGCTGGAATCTAAAAGTGATTTGGCCTCTATACAAAACAAGACTTTGGATACCACTGCCATGTTTAACTGATAGAACACGTATATGTTATTGCAGTTAGAGTTATAAGGTATAATTGTAGTTTCTACTCTACCTTCCACAGTTTCTCTGACTATGGAGATAATAATACCATCTTTGTGAAACTATAACCCACCTATGACTTTGTAACTATGGATAACATGGCTGTCGATTAGATTACACCGCTGGGAGTCAGAGAATGAAGAAGGCATTGCTCATCCAACTACTAGATTTTTACACTTGACTTTAGATGAAAATTGAGGTCAGCTGGGAGTAGTATTGGGGTCAGCGTGGTGCATATATATTGTTATATGCATGTCTATACTTATATACTTATATACCAACTATGTATATGGCTATTTTATTGCAGACTTGAATTCCTTTTGGTAGTAAATAGTCACAAATATTATTAGTGACAACAAGAATCTTATACATCCTTAATAGGAATAAACTGACCTGCAAAACAGTAATTTAAAGCACGTTAGTATAGTGTCTGTGTGATAAAACTGTCTAGCAAAGGGGTAGCACCTTCTTCCCACGTGATTAATGTTTAGGAAGATAAAAGGGGTGTAAATATTTTTATTGTTTTATTATCTTTCTTAGAAAAATGACAGCGGTTGGTTTAATTAAAAAGGAGACTCGCCAAACGACCAAATAAAGCAATCAGTTCAATGGAGATGACAATGGAAAATACCTATTTAATTTGAATAACACCTGGTTCTGGGGAAGTGCATCAAATACGGAGCCAGCATTCGCTCAGTGTGATTCATGTGCTGTTTCACCACACTATTGAAAAGAAGAGAGGAGGGAATATTAGCTCTCTCATTTGAGGATATTAAACTCCTGCTTGGGTTGAGGCGCTGTGTGCGCACCCTACTTCCTACTTAAACCGATGTTGGGAGTTACCTGGAGGCGATGAGGAGAAAATGACATGTTCCATTAAAATGAGGCATCCCTGGAATTGTTTGATGTTCTTTGCTTTAATTGAATCCATCTATCCCATCTGCCACTCTTTTCTCTAAATTTATTTTCCTAACCCTCTCTCTCTGAGAATTGTAATTTGGGGGGAAATTTTATATACGTTGTTACCTTTTATAAAAGCTCCCTGTATCTGGAGGGCAGATGTGCTGTCTCCCTCACCTTGTTAGATTAGGTTGCCTGCCTCTTCCCTGATCCCTGTGTGTTGGTAGATCAAATAGGACTGGGATAAGACCCTAGAAGCACCAGGAGTAGGAAAGAAAATGGGAATTCCATGCTTTTTGTTATTGGTTTCAATATAAGACCCTAGCCACGTGCCTGGTCTGAATAAACATGGACTCTATTAATAAATATCACTATAAAAACATGAAATTTGCATCTGACTGGGGCAGAAAAGCCAACATGGGAGTGTGTTATCTCGAGGTAGAGCTGCCGTGAATCCCCTGGCAGATTCAACCGTGACTTTGATCACTTGGGGCTCCCCAGACTGGCTCTGATGCTGCAGGCTGAGGAGACCTCTGCTTCCCAGAGTGTGGTAGGTCCAGCCCCACCCCTAGCCACTGCTCTTTCTTGGGGGGTGGGCAGGAAAAAAGATGGCTTCTCTTTAGCCTTGTTGTAGAAATCACTTTGAGCCCTTAACCTAAATATAAATACAAATTTAACGTTAATGTACACAAATTAATCGGAACGAAGCCCACCCACCCCATCCAAACTCACCAGTAATATAATTGGGGAGGCAATGCAGGTGGAGGCCAGAGCACAGGCTTGAGGTTGGCAGGTGTGAATTAGAGCTGTGCTTGAGTCATTTGCTCGAGAACCTTTCTTAATCCATCGGACCCTCAGTTTCTTCATCTGTTAAATGAGTACTAAGGCTCTTTTCTTCAGATGGTTGTGAGGATTAAGTGAGATTCTGGATATGGAGCCCCCAGCATAGGGCCTTTAAATGTTTGCTATGATTATTACTTTGGTCGCAATGCATCCTGTAGACAACAGCTGCCAGTCAGAAACAGGCCAACCCTCTGACGCTAGAAGGGCTCCTATGGTCACTTCTGACAAGTTCCTTCTCCTTAGAAAGGAAACTAAAGCTCTTCTCTCTCCTTTGTATGAGGCTGCTGCCCTGCATCAATTGGTGGAGACTGCTGTCTAAACTTCTTCTGCCTGGAACTCCATCCTGACATGGACTTCAGGGCAGGGTAGATATCCCTTTGTTCTGGGAAGACCCTAGAAGACCCTTTTGTTATGCACAAGAACTGCAAAATCCAAAGTGTGACTGGAGACAAGACAGTCTTTGCATGACAATGTAAATAGTTGTCGTAATAGTAAATGGAGGGGACTTCCCTGGCGGTCCAGTGGTTAAGACTTGCCTCCCAATGCAGGGGGTGCCTGTTCGGTCCCTGGTCTGAGAGCTAAGATTCCACGTGCCTTGTGGCCAAAAAACCAAAACATAAAAACAGAAGCAATATTGTAACAAAGTCAATAAAAACTTTAAAAATGGTCCACATCAAAAAAAAAAGAACTTAAAAAAAATAGTAAATGGACTGGGGTCTCTGCAGATTATTTTTTTCCTGAGAAAAATTTATTTTCTTTTGTAAAAGAAACAATATTGAATTCTAAAAATCATGTGTAAATGTGTTCTTATGAGATAGTAAAACAATAGAGATAAGTGGAAAATTCTCTTAGAATTGCCCCCTTCAAACATGGTCACTCCCCTGCCCCCAGATCACTACTATACCCCCAGGTCTGAAGGCATTTTTTCATACCATTTTCTATACATTTACCTCCTATGTAGACTTAGCATTACAGCTGTAGATGGTATTGCTGTGTGTGTGTTCTTTTCTATTTTTTTAAAACATGAATAGCATCATTTTGTGGAGATACATACATATATGTGTATATGTGCGTATATATGTATGTATATATATGTGTGTGTACTCATATGTGTGTGCATATATATATATTTTTTATCCCCGTTGAGAAAGAAGCCTTGCATGAGCACAAACAAGATTGACATGTGCAACAGACCATTCTGTGGATACTTTTCTGCAATTTTCTTTTTTCACACATAATATTACATGTCATTACATATGGAAATCCCTCATTCTTTTAAACTGCTCCCAAGTATCCCATAAAATGTTCCAGATTCTATTTATTTATTATCTTATTGACAGACATTTAGGTTTCTGGTTTTACAAAAAATAGGCTGATCAACATCTCAATTTTTTTTTTTTTTGCGGTACGCGGGCCTCTCACTGCTGTGGCCTCTCCCGCTGCGGAGCACAGGCTCCGGACGTGCAGGCTCAGCGGCCATGGCTCATGGGCCCAGCCGCTCTGCGGCACGCGGGAGCCTCCCTGACCGGGGCACAAACCCATGTCCCCTGCATCGGCAGGCGGACCCTCAACCACTGCGCCACCAGGGAAGCCCAACATCTCTATTTTTATATATGCTTTCTGAGCACATGAGGGAGTATTTCTACCTGAAAGTAAAATTGCTGGGCATGTACATTTCAAATTTTAATAGTTCTGTCAAATTGTCTTCTGAAGTAGCTGACTACTTTATACCCCCACTAGTGGCACAGGAATGTGCCCATTTTTTCACGCCCTAATTAACACCTAACATTTGCAAACATTTTAATTTTTGCCATTATTATGGTAAAAGTAGCTTATCTAATTTGAATTTCTCTCTAGTATGTTTCTGAACTTTTGTTCTTATGTCCATTGTATTTTCACTTTGTAAATTGCTGTTAGTATCTTTTGATGAGTTGTTATTTGTTTAGATCTTCATTGCTTTATAGGAATTCTCTATACATCCTAGATTTAGGTTTCTTGTCTGTTTGAAAATAATGTAATTTTCCAGCTTGTTGCTTTGCTTCTTTTAACCTTGTTTATGGCATCTTCTCCATACACTTTTTTTTTTCATTTCGATGTAGTCAGATGTATCAGACTTTTCCTTGAGGCCTTTTACTTTTTGTGTCTTTCTTAAGAAGAACTCCTCTTCTCCAAGGTTATAAAATATTTTTGTATATTTAATGTTTCATAGGTTTTTGTGTTTACATTTAGATCTCAGACATTTTTGGTTAATGACGTGAAATAAAAATTTTTTTTTAATTTATTTATTTTTGGCTGCGTTGGGTCTTTGCTGCTGCGCATGGGTTTTCTCTAGTTGTGGTGAGCGGGGGCTATTCTTTGTTGCGGTGTGCGGGCTTCTCATTGCGGTGGCTTCTCTTGTTGCAGAGCACAGGTTCTAGGCGTGTGGGCTTCAGTACCTGCAACACGCAGGCTAAGTAGTTGTGGCTCGTGGGCTCTAGAGCACAGGCTCAGTAGTGGTGGCACATGGGCTTAGTTGCTCCACAGCATGTGGGATCTTCCCAGACCAGGGCTTGAACCCGTGTTCCCTGCATTGGCAGGCAGATTCTTAACCACTGTGCTACCAAAGAAGTCCCGATGTGAAATAAAAAAATAATTTTTGATCTTTTTCCAAACAGTTACCAATTTTCCTGGGCACATATTGAATAATTTATCCTTTCTATAGAGATCCATTATATGGGTATGTTTTTGAGCTGTTTTCTGTTCCATTGCTTGAACTGTCTTTTCCAGCCTCAATTCCTCTCTTTTTTTTTTAATTGAAGTATAGTTGATTTATAATGTTCTATTAGTTTCAGGTATATAGCAAAGTGATTCAGATATATATATTGAATATATGTGTGTGTATATTCTTTTTCATATTCTTTTCCATTATAGGTTATTATGTTGAAGATAGTTCCCTGTGCTATACAGTAGGTCCTTGTTTATTTTATATATAGCAGTATATATCTATATCCCAAACTCCTAATTTATCCCTCCCGCTTCCCCTTTGGTAACCATAAGTTTGTTTTCTATGTTTGTGTGTCTATTTCTGTTTTGTAAATAAGTTCATTTGTATCATTTTTTAGATTCCACATATAAGCGATATCATATATTTGTCTTTCTCTATCTGACTTCACTTAGTATGGTAATCTCTAGGTCCATCCATGTTGCTGCAAATGGCATTATTTCATTCTTTTTTATGGCTGAGTAATATTCCAATGTGTGTATGTATGTGTGTGTATATATATATATACACCACATCTTTATCCATTCATCTATTGATGGACATTTAGGTGGTTTCCATGTCTTGGCTATCGTAAACAGTGCTGCTATGAACATTGGGGTTCTTGTATCTTTTTGAATTAGAGTTTTCTCTGGATATATGCCCAGGAGTGGGATTGCTGGATCATGTGGCAACTCTATTTTTAGTCCATACTGTTCTCCATAGTGGCTGCACCAATTTACATTCCCACCAACTGTGTAGGAGGGTTCCCTTTTCTCCACACCCTCTCTAGCATTTATTGATATTATTTGTAGACTTTTTGATGATGGCCATTCTGGCTGGTGTGAGCTGATACCTCATTGATTTGCATTTATCTAACAATTAGTGATGTTGAGCATCTTTTCATGTGCCTGTTGGCCATCTGTATGTCTTCTTTGGAGAAATGTCTATTTAGGTCTTCTGTCCATTTTTTGACCAATTCCTCTTTTAATTACTCCTGTTTCATAATATTTTTTGCTGTCTTTTAGGGAAAAAAATGTTTCTTTGCCATTATGTATTTAGAATACTCTATCTTAGTCCATTTGAGTTGCTGTAACAAAACATAACAGACTAAGTAGCTTAAGAAAAACAGAAATTTATGTCTCACAGTTCTGGAGGGTGGAGGTCCAGGATCGGTGCAGGCAGATTTGGTGTTCAATGAGGGCTTCCTGCTTCTTAGATGGTACCTTCTCACCATGTCCCCACATGGCAGAAGGGGTGAGCTAGCTCTCTGGGGTCTCTTTTATAAGGGCACTAATCCCAGCCATGAAGGCTGCACCTTCATGACCTAATCACTTCCCAAAGGCCCCACCTCCTAATACTGTCACCTTTAGGATTAGGACTTCAACATGAGTTTGCAGGGGGAACACAACCATTCAGACCATAGCACTCTTACCTCTAAAAATGTATTTTTTATTCCTGGGAATTGTGTCATATGTGTTGTTGTTCACCATTTGTCATAAGACATTTCATGATGGAGACTGGGCCAGATCAAGTAGATCACTGGAAGCCTTACTTCATTTCTTGTTCACAGGGAACCACAAAGGTGGACCCAGTGGCTACAGCCAGCTTGGATTCTTGGTGAAAGCCTCCCTCAAGGTGATTTTCCAAACCAAATACCTCGGACTTAGGGAAACGAGTTGTTGAGAGATTGTCTTTCAAGTATTCTGAAAAGGCCAACCCCTGTGGGTAGTGGGTGAGCCTCTGCGTGGATATTCCCATTTGTCAGTCATCCTGGGGTGCTGGGGGGCGAAAAGGAGCCCCAGGAAATGAAGGCTGGAGGAGAGGGAGGGAGCAGGCCTGAGACAAGTGCTGGGCCCCTGCACTTCCCAGATGGCAGAGGACTGGCCGTCCCCCAGGTGGTGGGAACGAGGCAGGTGAGAGCCTTTTGCAGGCTGGGAGCCGGTCAGGTAGCATCCAGTTGGGGACCTGTCTGGGACGACCTGGGTATGACTCTGGAATCCTTCAATCCAGTATCCATCCATTCATAAGGTTTTGTCTAATGTCATTTCCCTTGCTTCCTTCAAGATTTTAAATGACCTGGTCTTAGGTAGCTGTGTTGTGGGAAATTAAGTGATGGGCTTATACTTACATGGAAGCCATGGTGGCAAGGTTGAAAGCTGCTATCTTCACTTCATGCCAGCCCTGTGTGGTGACCATTATTCAAGAGAAGACGGCAGCCCCTGGACTCCAGGAGGTGGCCAGGTACAGAGTCAGCAGGGGGATGCCTAGGTTGCAATGTCTCGGTTCAGCCCTCAGCAGTCCCCAACACCTTTCCTCCAGCCCCGGCCTCCATAGGAGGAAATCCTGAAAATGAGAGGCCAAGGTTTGGGTTATATTTATATGACAGGAAATAGAAGCCTAGTGTCTTTAAGGTCATGAAACAATCATTGTGGAACTCAGAGCTAAGCCCAGGTTTGTTCAAACAAAGTCCCTGTTGTTTGGAGGCCAGATTGCTCGTAGATGACTTAAACTGTACCTGTACGCCTCAAGAATGATTCTAAGGCTGTAAATTTAAATTTCCACATAGGCCAGGGTTTCTCAACCAGGGATGATTTTCCTGCCTCCCCCTTTTCTGCCCCACCCCACCCCAAGGACATTGGCGAAGCCTGGAGACATTTTTGGTTGTTGTGACAGGGAGGGGAGGGGTTCTAATCGTGTCTTGGCATCTAGGGGGTGGAGGCCAGGGATGCTGGTAAACATCCTACCATGAGATGCAGACATCTCCCCATCAGTGAAGATTTATCCAGCCCCAAATGACAGTGAGGGGGTCCAGAAACCCTGATGTAGGACAATGGATTTCCAATTTTCTTTTTTGTGTCCAGAGGATGAACCCCTAACCCTGTCAACTACTTTGCCATCGTGGGCTTCTTTCATCACACAGACACCCAGCAAGGGGGTGGGGGTGCTGTGAAAGCCATCATCGCTACAAGAAAAACTCAAGTCTTTCCACTTTCAATATATGAAAGCCAGAGTTTGTTACTGGATGAATTCTGTTTGTAGAATCGAAGAAAGTGTAAGCTCTCTATCTTAGGGATATAGTTCTTAGGCAATAATCAAGTAATATGGACGTCTCTTTCTTATTCTCTGAATCCTTTACAGACCATTGCTTTCCTATTCAAATGGGAAGGCTGAGGAGCGCTAAGACACCCATGCTAGATAGCTCTTATTATTCCCAATTTATAGATGATGAAATTGAGGTGCAGAGGGGAAGTAAAATAAAGCACAACTCCCTCGCGCTGAAGTTATCAAACCCCTGGCCAGGGTTACTGCATAGGTTGTGCACTGCACAGTTGGGCCACCTTTAAGGGACCACCATTCACACCACAGACATCATAGATTTATTGTGGCAGTCTTCCTGGTGGATGGCACTGAAGTGCCTGTTCTAACCAAACCAGGAATGTGAAGACTATTTTCTAACAGATGGAAGTGAAGTTTCTTGGAGAAGGTGTGCCTTTTCATGATGCTCACTGTGCTGCCAGATGAACTAGCAAAAGGAAGGGGATTACTGCTCCCTCTTTGTCTATGTTAACAGTTCAACTGGGAGTTTTACTTTTTGCTTGAACAGAGGTCACCGTCCCTTGCTGACCACGTGTGTAATTGTAAAGTATTGGAGAGTGAGGCAGGTTACGATGAATGCACTTTTTTTTTTTTTTTTTTTTTTTTGGTG
>NW_020172179.1:267442-303315 GCF_003031525.2 Neophocaena asiaeorientalis asiaeorientalis
TTTTTTTTGCGGTACGCGGGCCTCTCACCGTTGCGGCCTCTTCCGTTGTGGAGCGCAGGCTCAGCGGCCATGGCTCACGGGTCCAGCCGCTCCGCGGCATGTGGGATCTTCCCAGACCGGGGCACGAACCCGTGTCCCCTGCATCGGCAGGCGGACTCGCAACCACTGCGCCACCAGGGAAGCCCTGATGAATCCATTCGAGTTGGCTGATTTCCCAGGAAGACTGTCACATATGAGAAATATGGTGCCTTGAGTGTTGGAATAAAGAAAACGATATTGGTATCTAAATTTGGTTGTTCACACTTCAGGTACAGTTTAAGTCATCTTAAGGCTGGAGGAACAGACATTGACATGTGTATCAGTTTAATAAATTTGGCAGCAGGAGGTACAGAGAGTATCATTTCAATTATGGATTGACCTGTGATTGAATAGCAACGTGTATTGCCTAGTTTATCGATACTAAGTAATGGTAGGTTCTGGACTCTCAGGAGGGGAGAGGGCAGATGTTGGAGCACTGTCGACTGATGGGCTCCATGTTTTGGCCCTGTACAGGGAGAATCAAAATACAAGTAAAGGGGCTTCCCTGGTGGCGCAGTGGTTGAGAGTCCGCCTGCCGATGCTGGGGACGCGGGTTTGTGCCCCGGTCCGGGAGGATCCCACATGCCGCGGAGCGGCTGGGCCCGTGAGCCATGGCCGCTGAGCCTGCGCGTCTGGAGCCTGTGCTCCGCAACGAGAGAGGCCACAACGGTGAGAGGCCCGCGTACCGCAAAAAAAAAAAAAAAAAACAAGTAAAATATTGTAAGATGGGACTGATAGTATTGCAGGTGTTAACAGAGCCTGTCCGAGCTTTCATCCTTTATGCCCACAGAACCATGTTTAACACAGAGACAGTACTCTACAACATAACTGTCCTGTTTACCTTTGTTCTGAGTCTTTACTGTGCCATTTCATGATGTGTTAAGGGAAGAAAGACCTCACCAGTTGCTGCATTTGAGAAGGCTTTAGTTTTTCCACCTATGCAAACACCCTGGCATTTAGACACTTTGGGTAATCGAAATAATCGCCTCTTTTAATGCCTAGCAACCACCCAAACTGGGGTGGGAGGTGGAGTATATAAAGGAATTAACAACCCCCTGTTTATGATCGGAATAAGAAAGGTTGACAGACTGACCTTGCCTGGCCACATGCCAGGTGGCATAGACTGTGAGTAGTTGTGCCCACGAGGAACTTACAGACTAGTTTGAGGGCGATGTAGATGCAATCAATAACTGGAGAACAGAATAGCCGGTGAGATGGTGCTGATCTGATGTGCAGATAATAAATGCCTAGGTGTTTCAGCAGTTCAGATTGCTGTGGTGGGTGGAGAAGGCTTGGGAGAGAGGAGGAATTTGAGCTGGGCCGTGAAGGACTGGGAGATATAAATAGCCGGAAGGGAACAGAGTGATGGATGGCGACAGTGGCCATCTTAAGTAAGTGCCTCAGGTCACTGATAATAGTTCCCTAAAACAAAGCTCTTAGTGGAAAACAGGCAAGGCAAGAAGGGATTTGGAATCAGGAAGGGTTTAAAACTGTTACACAGTGTTTCCAAGATGAAAATCTGCAGTGTGAGAGAATGTGGGTAATAACACTGTGTGTTCTTAGTCAAATGGCATATTTCTTTGGGAAATACTATTTAATTAATAACAAATTTCTAAAATTAGGGCTCTATTGATCCAAATGAGCTAATGAGGTGAGAAACTTGAAGTTTTCAAGGTTCTTTAGCCATCTGGCCAGTATGTTTAGAAATTGTACCCAATTGTACTGATAAAAGGGCAGTCTCTGTGGTTTACCTTTAACATTCCAATACTGGGTCATCTTCAAAGACAAGTTCCACAGACCTTCCACTCTAAGCAGGCTGACCAAAAGGCTGAGATTGCCTAGGGAGTCCCGGATTATGCAAAATTAGTAATAGCTTCCTCTTCCAGTCTCAAAAGTGTCCTGGTTTGGGTGATAAATTGTATGACTACCCTAATTCTAAGTGAGCCACTTTGGACTTCTTTTGCTTATTCTGTGAATGCTCAGTGGCCAAAAGGGATGCTTCCAGCTTAAGGGTATTTGCCCACATGTGCATTCTGTCTTTCTGAAATGTTCTTTTCCCTTGCATATCTTTGCAAAAAATTCAGAAAAAAAACCCAACATAAATAAGATGAATTATCAAAAATCTGGAAATAAGTGTTAATACTTTGATATAGATGCATAACTATATCTATTAATTTGTCATATATTTGTATATTTTTAGATCCCTAATCTCCAAACCAAGCCACTTTATTTGGAGTAGCATTCCAAATGTAAATATATAGATATGGCTACTACATAAAATTATATATTTAGAACTATATACTAACATAATCAATATAGATAGATATAGATGTAATGACATTTTAAAATAATCACTTTTTTTGTGTGTGTGTGGTATGCGGGCCTCTCACTGCTGTGGCCTCTCCCGTTGCGGAGCACAGGCTCCAGATGCGCAGGCCCAGTGGCCATGGCTCACGGGCCTACCCGCTCCGCAGCATGTGGGATCTTCCCGGACCGGGGCATGAACCCGTGTCCCCTGCATCGGCAGGCAGACTCTCAACCACTGCACCACCAGGGAAGCCCTAAAATAATAACTTTTAAAGACAGCACAGTATTCTAATGAAAAGTTGTTCTTAAACTATAATGTATTTAAATCCTCAAAATGGGCAGAAGACCCAAATGGACATTTCTCCAAAGAATACATACAGATGGTCAAAAGGCACATGAAAAGATGTTCATCATTGCTAATTATTAGAGAAATGCAAATTAAAACTACAATGGGGTACCACCTCACACTGGTCAGAATGGCCATCATTAAAAAGTCCACAAACAACAAATGCTGGAGAGGGTGTGGAGAAAAGGGAACCCTCTTGTACTGTTGGTGGGAATGTAAATTGGTGCAGCCACTATGGAGAGGAGTATGGACGTTCCTCAAAAAACTAAAAACAGAACTACCATATGATTCAGCAATCCCACTCCTAGGCATACCTCTGCACAAAACTCTAATTCAAAAAGATACATGCACCCCAATGCTCATAGCAGCACTATTTACAATAGCCAAGACATGGAAGCAACCTAAATGTCCATCAACAGATGAATGGATAAAGATGTGGTATGTATATACAATTGAATATTACTCAGCCATAAAAAAGAATGAAATAATGCAGCAACATGGATAGACCTAGAGATTATCACACTAAGTGAAGTAAGTCAGACAGAGAAAGACCAATACCATATGATATCACTTATATGTGGAATCTTAAAATATGACATAAATGAACTTATCTATGAAACAGAAACAGACTCACAGACATAGAGAACAGACTTGTGGTTGTGGTGGGTTGGGGGGAAGGGAGGATGGATTGGGAGTTTGGGGTTAGCAGATGCAAACTAATATACAGAATAGATAAACAGGGTCCTACTGTATAGCACAGGAAACTATATTCAATATCTTGTAATAACCTATAATGGAAAAGAATCTGAAAAATAATATATGTATATATGAATCACTTTACTGTACACCAGAAAGTATCACAACATTGTAAATCAATTATATGTCAATAAAATAAAAATTTTTTTAAATCCTCAATTTGAGGCATTTAGGTTCTTTATTTTTTTTATTTATTAACAATATTGTAATGAATGTTTTCTAAATCTTTCCACACATTCATGATTATTTAGGATGCTTTCTTATAAATGAAATTGATAAGTAAAAGGGGATATGCATTTAAAATTTTTTGATTGTTAAACTTAGCCAGAATGTGTGAGAATTCCCACTCATGGCCTCATCTGTGCTGTATCTGTTATTCTTTTTCATTTTTTCAGTCTGACAGGAAAGAATTTCATCTCTTGGTTATTTGAGTTGTACCTCTGGTTGTTGATGATTCATATTTCTTTTTGAATAAATTGCTCGTTTTTCTATTAGAGTGTTTACCTTTCTCTTATTGAAATGTGAAAGCTCTTTGTATTTGAAACAAAGTAACCCTTTGTGTTATAAGTTGCAAAATTTTTTTCTCCTAATTTACTATTTGTCTTTTATGTATGGTAGATTTATATGTGTGCATGGACATGTGTAGATTCAGAAGTCTTTACTTTTTGTACAATTATACCTATCAGTCTTTCCCTTTATGTTGTTATGTACTTTTTTAAAGGACTAGGTTTTCAACAATTAACGTGCGAAATTTTCTTAATTTTATCTGATGCTCTCAAACCCCTTGAGCTCCTTGTTTCAAACTTTACAGGGTAGGCACTGTAGATAGATGAGACATACTTTTTGTTTCCATTTCCATGGTTCAGTATATCTCCCAGAAGGGGTTTAGTCACTTTACAAATTCACAGATAAGTTACTGCAAGTAAGAACTGGTAATATGCATTCTTTTCCTCAACCATAAAACATGTATGCCTTCCTTCATGAAAAGCTGTAATGGGAGTTAGAAGGGACTAGTTTGTTTAGATTTCTGCTGAGTGAATCACTGTCCCATTGATATGCTTTATAATTGCATGGATGTGTTCTCAGGAACTGTGGCACCAACCCAGGGTTCCAATACACAGTCAAGGGAATGCCGCAGACGGTCATAGCTCCCCCGAAGCAAGCACCTTTCCATGGAATGTTGTTCCTGGGCTTCATGGCAGAGTTACTCTTCTGTCTTAAGGACAGCACTCAAGGCAAATGCATGTCTAGTCCTAGCTGGGACCGTTGTGGCTGAGCTTGTATCCACGATTCCACGCTGGTGTGCTGGGTTGAACCCCATGTGAGCCTCAAAGACCCCTTCTTCATCTCTCAAAGTTAGACCTATGCATCTTGCTTTCCCCTTGGCCCTCTCCGTGCCTGTTTGGCCCTCTCGGTGTTTATTCTTGGGAGAGAAGAGATTCTCCCCCACTTACAGACCTCATGGAAGTCCCCTTGGGTGTCTCCAATCACACCCCCTTTCATCCAAGGCCCTCTTCCTGTGGGGTGGAGGAGGGGAGGGCTTGAGCACCAGGGAGGGTTGAGTGTAAGATCCATGATCACCACCACCATGATGCTGAGATAGGGCAATTTACCTCTGTTCTCGGCTGTCAGAGCTTTTCCCCTGCTGCTCAGCAGTGGGGCCTCCAGGGCCCAGCCTAGCTGCAGTCTCAGGGCACCAAACCCCACCAGCTGATGGCTTCTCAAGAGAACCCCATGGTGGTGGGAGTCTGGGGATGGGGACCAAGGTCCCACCCCAAGAGGTGTTTACTCTCTGGTTTTGCCAAGGAATTACTAAACAGTAATCCATGCAATAACTCTAGAAGACCTGCTCTAGCAGCAGGGAAGCAGGTTTATGATGCCACTCAGGTGACCAGACCAAGGATTTGAAAGTAGTTTTTACTATGGAATGGCCCTATTATGGATTTGAGTGGCCCTTCCCCAGGTACTATACTTCTCTATGAAGTACATCAAGGGGTCCCCTCAATCAGGGGAGGATAAACCAATTTTCCTTGTGCCTAGTCAGTGCCATTTGGTCTCCCTCTCTCCATACCCTTTTTTATTTTTAATTGAAGTATAGTTGATTTACCATGTTGTGTTAATTTCTGCTGTACAGCAAAGTGAGTTAGCCATACATCCTCTCTCCATACTCATTCAATATCACAAAAGCCAAAGAACTAATTTGGCTACAACACAACCCTCCTCAGAGTGCTGGGGAGGGAGAGAAATCAAACACGAGCAGAGCCCAAACCCTCTCTAGTGGGCAAGGCTCATTTGTAGATAATTTTAGTCTTGTTACCCATTTGATAACCATATATCCTTCCCAGGGCGTACTGGCAGCATGTCAGATGGAGATCACTTATGAAGAGATTCCTCATTTTTCAAACCCATTCTGGCTTCTCAAGAATCTGTGAACTGGGGAAGCCAATGATACTAAAGGAATGATAGGCCCATTTTTTTTGCCCCTTTTGGGTGCTTGGGTGGGGAGTGGTAGAGCAGAATAACATCTTCTGTGCACTTATTCATTCAAGAAACATTTACTGAGCTTCCTCTGTGGCAGGCAGTACCAGAGAAATGGGAAAGAGAAATCCTGCATATCTGTCTCGATTTTGCAAATACATTTCGCTGGGTCACTATTGACATCTGCAGGAGTATGTCAGGTCCTAAACCCTGAAACGTATGGTAAACATACTTCGCAGATGTGATTAAGTTAAGCATCTTGAGTTGGAGAGATTATCCTGAATTATCCAGTTGGGCCCTACATGCCATCACATCTATCCTTTTAAGAAGGAGGCAGAGAGATTTACAATGACACACACAGGGCAGAAGGCGATGTAAAGATGAAGCAGGAAAAGATTTGAAGATACTGGCCTTGAAGATTGGAGTGATGCAGCCACAAGCCAAAGAACCCTGGCAGCCCCCAGAAGCTGGAAGAGGCAAGGAATTGATTCTCTCCTAGAGCCTCTGCTGGGAGTGTGGCCTTTTTGGCACTTCAATTTTTTTTTTTTTTTTTCGGTACGTGGGCCTCTCACTGTTGTGGCCTCTCACTGTTGTGGCCTCTCCCGTTGCGGAGCACAGGCTCCGGACGCGCAGGCTCAGCGGCCATGGCTCATGGGCCCAGCCGCTCCACGGCATGTGGGATCTTCCCAGGCCAGGGCACGAACCCGTGTCCCCTGCATCGGCAGGCGGACTCTCAACCACTGCGCCACCAGGGAAGCCTAACACTTCAATTTTGGCCCAGTGAAACTTAGGTTGGACTCTGGCTTCCAAAATTGTAAGATAATACGTTTTTGTTGTTTTAAATCCCCAAACTTGTGGTAATTTGTTACGGCAGCCCCAGGAAACTAATACAACATCCTTACAGATAAACATGGGTCTAGAAGACAATTTAGGCAGGCAGTTATCTGACCAACTCTATTTATTGTTCACTTGGCACAGATTTATTGAACTGCAGTGTTCCAGGCACAGGAGATAAAGTATGAATAAGCTGACAATGTCCCCACTGACACTGGGGAGGAGGAGGGAGCAGGTAATAAGGAGGTTACAAATATATATATTAAAAAGGTAATTTTAGGGCTTCCCTGGTGGCGCAGTGGTTGAGAGTCCGCCTGCCGATGCAGGGGATGCGGGTTCGTGCCCCGGTCCGGGAGGATCCCCCATGCCACGGAGCGACTGGGCCCGTGGGCCGTGGCCGCTGGGCCTGTGTGTCCGGAGCCTGTGCTCCGCAACGGGAGAGGCCACAGCAGTGAGAGGCCCACGTACCGAAAAAAAAGGTAATTTTAGTTATTGGTAAGTGCTTTGAAGAAAACAGAGTTAGGGTAATGAGGATTCGGGGAGCGGGTATTTTAGACTGGGTAATAGGAAGGCCTTTCTGATGAGATAACATTAGAGCTGAGTCCTGAATATCTAGGAGGAGTTACCATCTTGGGAAAGCTTTCCAAGTGGAGGGAGCTGGAAATACAAAGGCCCTGAGGTAGAAATGAGCTTAATATGCTTGAGCTTAATCATGCACAGAAAGACCAGATTCCTCCAAGTCAAACTGGAAAGTCTTCTCTTACAGAGGGCTGCAGGGTTCTGTTGGAGGCCCTGACCTGTGTAGTTTTCTTTGTTTATAACTAAATTGGAAGTAAACATATAAGTCATATTTATCAAATATGTGGGTAATACAAGGCTGGTAGAACTTGTATTGGGTTAGATGTCAGGGACTGGGTTTTACTGTACCCTGGCAGATGTGAGCAAAACTCCAAAGATTCTTGACTTGGGACTCAAAAAAATTACTTGCCTAAATCAAGAGGGGGAACCCAGCTTGAGTGCAGTACTTGTGTGAAGGCCCTAAAACTCAACATCAGCAAAGAACCTGACGGGACTGCTGTATAAAGGGGAAGCACTTTTACAGGTTTTTAAGGTACGGAGTACAGTTCAAGGGAAGAGGTAGCCACAGGCTTCTGGAGTGACGAGTGGGTACCACGATTTACAGGGTCATAGAAACAGTTCGTTCATTCATTCATTCATTCCACTGATAAATGTTTAATGAGTACATGCTATGTGCCTGGCACTGACTAGATTGTGGGGAAATAGCACTGAATAGGAAAGAAGAATTTGCTGACCTCAGAGAGCTTATATTCTAGGGAGAAAAGAGACACTGTAGACTTAATGGTGCAATTATTATGTTTCCCTATATTCGATTTTTTTTCAGGTTATAAATTATTTTATAGTAATAAAATAGCAAAATCAAATGTTACAGAAATATATGGCACAGAAAAGAACCCCCTTCCCCAGTACACTCATCTTCTTTCCCCAGAGATAGCCACTGTCAATAGGCTTGGGCATTTTTCTCCAACTTTAAAAAATACACATGTAATATATTTTGAAAGCATAAAAAGGGAACCATACTCTTTTTAATTTTTTTTAGGTTAATGTATTTTAGACATTCTTCCATATGAATACAAAGAAATCTACCTCATTCTTCTAA
Organism: Neophocaena asiaeorientalis asiaeorientalis; assembly: GCF_003031525.2. Taxonomy (NCBI): domain Eukaryota; kingdom Metazoa; phylum Chordata; class Mammalia; order Artiodactyla; family Phocoenidae; genus Neophocaena; species Neophocaena asiaeorientalis. The sequence continues at coordinate 275,920 of NW_020172179.1, forward strand.
ATGGCTGAGTAAAAACTCCATTTGATGAATGTACCACAGTTTATTTAGCTAGTGTCTTATTGATAGGTGTGTGTATTGTTTCCACTTTTTCACTATTGTAAACAATGTTGCAAAGAACATTTTTCTGCATATCTTTTTACATATGGTGGGAGTATTTATTTCTAAAGGATAAATTCATAGAAGTGGAAATGCTGACTCAAAGGGTATGAAAAATTTAAATAATAGATGCTACCATATTGCTTACTACTCAGGTTGTACCTGAATGAGCGTGCATATCAGAATGCATGCTTTCTTGTAGCCTCAGCAACACAGAGTATTAGCAGTGATTTTAATCTTTGCCTGTCTGATAGGCAGAAGATAATATCTTGTGGTTTACATGAACCACTTTTGGCCTGCAACTGAGAATAACAGTTAGGCAGGGATGTGTAGGTCAGCTATGTAAGTCAGAGAGGCAGAACTGCTGAGGTTGGAAATTAACCAGGCAGAGGTGGGTGAGGGGTGACCAAGGCACTCCAGGCAGTTCACACAGCACGTGCAAAGGCCCTGTGGGGAGAGGAAGTCTGGCATATCAACAGGACTAAAAAACTTCCAGGGGGTTGGGGGCAAAGAACAGAGAGCAAGGAGGAGAGTAAAGAGGGAGGCAAGGACCAAATCTTGCTGGGCCTTGGGGTTCATCATAAGGGTTTTGGTCTTTATCCCAAGAGAAAAGGGCAGCCAATGGAAAGCTTGGAACAATCTGACATGATCAGATCAGCATTTTGAAGAGACCCCTCTGGCTGCTGTGTGGCGAGTAGATTAGGAAGAGGGGAGAGTAGCTATTTTGGGAGTCCAGGTAAGAGATGATGGTAGCCTGGATTAGGGTGGAATCTGGACTAAGGTGTAGCCTAGACATGGAGAGAAGTGGGTAGATTTAAGAGTTATTTAGGCCACAAAATGGATAGGAATTGATGCTTGGATTGGCTTGGATGGGGAGTGTGGAAGAGGGTGGTATCCTGGAAAACTCCTAGGTATGTAGATGGGAGTTGTCATCAGGATGATGAGATGTCAAAGGACCAGATGATGATCAGCCTGAAAAGTGAAGATCCAGAGGAAAGAACTGCTTTGGAGAGCAGCCACTAGCCCACAGCTCCATCCAAGGCCAGGGACCATGTGATTCTGCCCCTTGGTCACAGCCAATTGGACTGGGAGAGTGCCATGATTTGGCCTGCATGGAAGCCTGCCCGTGAAAGGGACAGTGCCAGAATGAGCTGATGAGACCCCCTTCAGGAAGTCTGAAGAACCACCCAAGTGAGGGGCAACATTTGGAACTCGGGGAAAGAAGAATGGTCATGCAAAAAAGGCAGGAAGGGAAAGTCATGAGTAAGCCAATGTCATGAGGAAGGAAGGAGGAGAGAAGAGAAAAGCCAGTGGAGAAGTGGCTGAAGACCCATAGAGCAGTAGAGAGGGGCTGATGGCCCTCGACCCTGAACTCAGCCCGGTGGTTAAGGGCCAGCTTTCCACTTGAGCAGATCGAGGTTTGATTTCCCAGCTCTGACGCTGATTAGCTGGGTGACCTTGAACAAGTCACTAAACTTCTCTAAGGCTCTGCTCTCTTCCCTCAACTATAAAATAGACAGCACAGTATTTATTTATTGGGCTTGTTGTGAGGATTCAACAGATACACGTGAGAATGGGAGATTTCTGCAACACAAAACCACTGGAGAACCATTATTCAGAACTGAAAGTTGAAGAAAAATCTACAAGTCAATAAGAAAAAGACAGCCAACCCAAAAGAAAAACAAGCAAAAGGTTTGAACAAGTTCTTACCCAAAGAGGATATTAACATGGCTTAAAAATACATGAAAATATTATCAACCTCAATAATAATAAGGGAAATACAGTGAGATTCTGCATGCAACAAGAGATGAATCATATAAATGCAATATTGAGCAAAAGTATCAAGACAGAGATGAATGTACGAAGTATGAGTCAGTGTATTTAAAGTTAAAAAAACAGGCATTAAAACTACAATTAAATACTATACACACACATCAGATTGGCAAAATTTGAAAAATCTGGTAATGCCAAGTATTGGTGAGGTTGTGGAACACGAAATCCATACGTTGCTGGTGGAGATGTAGATTAGTATCACTATTTGGGAAACACTTCGGCATTCTAATAAAACTGCAAACATGTACATCCCACAACCCAGCAATTCTGTTCTTGGAGATACATATCTAAGAGGAACTCCTCATGTACACTAGAACATATACTCAAGCATATCCATAACTTTGTTCATGGTCTCATGCTAGAACCAACACAAATATCCATCAATTGTAGAACGAATAAGTTATTTTGTGATACAGTCACAAGTGGAATACTATACAGCACTGAAAATGAATGAACTACGTCATAGAGAACAGCATGAATGAATCTTATAAACACAATGTTGAACCAAAGAAATAATACATGGTATATGATTCTACTGTACAATTTAAAAATAGGCAAAACTAAACTATAAACTATATAATGGAGTTTGTATTATATAGCATATATTTTTGAGCAAACTACAAAGAAAAGTAACAAAGTGATTACCACAAAAGTCAGAATAATGGTTGCTTTTGGGGGAGGGGAGGGCTCAGGGACCAGAAGGGGATACCCGGGGGAGGGGTATTCTGCAGTGCTTGAAGGTATTCAATTTCTTCACTGAGGAGGTAGTTATACAAGTGTTTGCTTTGTGATTGTTCGTTATGCTGTACATTTGTTTTGAACACTTTAATCGAAGAGTATTTTATTCCACAATTTAAACAGATTTTAAAAAAAGATAGCTAACACTTGTAAAATGCTTGGCATAGTGCCTGGCCCATATTAAGAGCTCAACAGATGGCAATTTTATTTACTGTTATAACCCAGTTGTTAGAGCCATGTTGTATCCTAAGCAGCCTCCTAGTTCCTGGACTGAGCTCTAGTCTCTGTGAGGCCTGGCTCCATGGTGGAGCTCCTGGACTCCTCTGTCTCCTAGGGTGGTGCCCAAATAAATCCCATGACTTAAGACAGTGCTTCTCCATTGATACATTTTGGTTTACTGCATGGCCTCAAACTCTTCCTGAGTGTTTTGCCAAATTTTGGCAACGTGTAAGACTTTTTTAAAAAGCATCTCTGTTGTTAGGCAATGCCAGAAAGCAAGATTGCTAAACTGAGCACCAGCACAGCCAGAGTCCAGCCTGCTGCAGGTCAGAGGTAAGGGGTCAAAGGTGGAACCCCCTGGCAAGCTGGTGCCAAAGAAATGAGGACACGTGAGAACTTGGTCTATAGGGGAAGTAGGGTCACACCCAAATAGTGGTGATGCAAAAGGGGACCAGGTGAATCCCAGGATGGCTGGATGGCATTAAAAACCCTTGAAACGTGTAGCCCCCACATCTAGCAATCGACAGAAAGGTTGTCAATTACTGACTAAGGTCATCTGAAATGTCTCTATTCCTTGCAAGCCCGATGATGGAATCACCGTTTCATAGCGATTGGAGGGGTTGTTGTGTACAACAGCTCATTATAATAGCTTATAATTATGGAATGCTGCTCATAAGCCAGGCATTGTGCTAATATTTCAGCCTTATTTCCACCCTAGGAGGTAGGTGCTCTTATCATCTCCCTTTCAACGGATGAAGCACAGAGGAATTGAGTGACTTGCTGAAGGTCACCCAGCCGGCAAGGGCTAGAGCCAGGAAGAGGGCTATCCTTATTCTCTGATTCTAGAGGGAGAGCACAGCCCAGTGACTGGGAGTTAGACGGAGACAGGTTTTGCTAACGACAAGCAAAAATGTCCTACCAGTGGAATGGGGAGTTTTAGAGAACAGCAAATTCTCTCTCTAAGCAAAGGTGGCAAGACGGTTTAGGTTTTAGGAGAGATTCCTGCACTGGGTAACAGGTTAGACTAAATGCCTTTCAAGGTCCTTTCAAATTGTAAGTCTGGGTCTTGGTAGAGCTTCTAAATGGGGAGGGGGTGTGTGCTAGACTATCTGCTTACTTTCTTTTTAATATGAACCTCCAAACTTCAGTGCATAGTGTGGTGTGTAAGCTATTTGAGTCCACTTTCATATTGATGTTCACGAACTTCCTCAGAACTCTTGAGGCACAGGAAAATTATTTTCCCTGTGGGGTTGTTTTCTTTTAGTCTTTTAGCTGACAGTAGTTGTAAAGGGCCTTTCTGACTGGCAAGAAAATACCTTTCTAAGCTTTAGAAGAGAAATAATTTGCATTAAACATTCTCCCACACTTACTTAATTTCAGACCTGAGGTACTGATCTTTTCCTATGGACTTTCCTGCCACACCTCCCACGAATGGTGTGTGTGGTGTGAAAATTCCATGTGCAGCATTAACAATGGCATTTGATAGCATTGGGGCTATTTAGAATCTGCCCTTTAGACTGAAATGATATATCTGGCTTTGTTTCCAGGGTTACAGAAGCTTTTGTAGTCTATTTCCATGGCTGTGTCCCGTGGAAATGCATTACTTTCTGCATTTCAGAAAGCAGAGCCTCTGCTCCCACCCTCCAGGATAATGGAGGCATACGGTAGCGTCTCTAGTTAGAGTTGGCTTTGGTTGAGACTTTTCCATTACCTGGTGAAACTGACTTTATTTTTTTTAAAGTAGTTTTAGGTTCATAGCAAAATACAGTAGAAATTCCCACATACAGAATTCCCACATACCTCCTGCCCCCATATATGCACATATATGCACCTCCTGCCCCACTATCGGCATCCTGTACCAGAGTGGTACATGTGTAACAATCGATGAACCTACCCTGACACGCCACTATTATCTGAGGTCCACACTTTACATTATGGTTCACTCTTGGTGTTGTCCATTCAGTGGGTCTGGACAAATGTATAATGTCAGGTATCCACCGTTACAGTATCATACAAAGTAGTTTCACTGACCAAAAAAATCTTCTGTGGTCTGCATATTCACCCCTCTCACCCTCTAACCCCTGGCAACCAGAGATCTCTTCACTGTCTCTGTAGTTTTGCCTTTTCCAGAATGTTGGAATCATGCAGTGCAGAGCCTTCTCAGATTGGCTTCTTTCACTTAGTAATATACATTTAAGTTTTCTCCATGTCTTTTTGTATCTTGATAACTCATTTCTTTTTAGCGCTGAATAATACTCCATTGACTGGATGTACCACAGTTTGTTTATCCATTCACCTACCGAAGGACATCTTGGTTGCTTCCAAATTTTGGCAATTATGAATAAAGCTGCTATAAACATCCATGTGTAGGTTTCTGTGTGGAAATAAGTTTTCAATTCATTTGGGTAAATACCAAGGAGCACGACTGCTGGGTCATACAGTAAGAGTATATTTAGTTTTGTAAGAAACTACCAAGCTGTCTTCTGAAGTGGCTGTACCCATGCATTCCCACCGGGAGTGAAAGGGGGGATGCAGAACGGTGCTTCACATTCTGGCCAACACTTGGTGATGTCAGTGTTCTGGATTTTGGCCATTCTAATAGGTATATCCGAGTATCTCACTGTTTTACTTTGCAATTCCCTAATGACATAAGAAGTTGAGAATCTTCTCATACGCTTATCTGCCATCTGTATATCTTCTTTGGCGAGATGTCTGTTTATATCTTTTGCCCATTTTTTAATTGGGTTGTTTGATTTCTTATTGTTGAGTTTTAGAAGTTCCTTGTTTTGGATAACAGTCCTTTATCAGGTGTGTCTTTTGCAAATCTTTTTTCCCAGTCTGCGGCTTGTTGTCTCATTCTCTTGAGCATATACTATTTTAACAGTGCTCTGCTACATGTTGTATGGGCATATAAAACATAGTTAAGACAGAATTTCTTACTTTTAAGTTGCTCATCGGGAAATACCTATTTCCTGGAGGCAGAAAGGTGCCCATTGCTTCTTTTATTGGTTACTAGTGAAGCTCTTAAGTGGATCATGGGAGTGGTAAACACTCTAGAGAATTGGTATATTTGGGAATTTGCTTGGATATTGTTTTATGTGGTGAGAGTTCCACCATAAATCCTATTCCACTGGTTTAGGTATAGAGAAACGTGAGACTCTGACTTGTTTGGGAAGACACAGTATCATTAGTATTCAAAGAAATGTTAGTGACTGATACTTGTATATCCTTTTACATTGCCACTTTCACTGATACTACCTCATTTGGTGATTATGAAGTGACTTATTCAAAGAAGAAATATGGCAGTTTGGCTAAGGGAAAGAAATTTTATTGTATTTATCTGCCTCTTTTCACTTTGAAATATTTTAAAGTATTTCACAGAAGGGGATCATTTCTCACTAGCACAGATTCACAGGTAGTGCACCTCATGTGATTTCACACTTGGAGCCAGCATTTGCTTATACTTAATTACATAGTATCAGCAAATGAACATAGTATGCTTTAACTTAAGCAAACATGCTTAAAACTAAACAAAACTCAGGAATTCCCTGGCGGTCCAGTGGTTAGGACTGTGCGCTTTCACTGCCATGGGCCCAGGTTCAGTTCCTGGTCGGGAAACTAAGATCCTGCAAGCCATATGGTGCGAGCAAAAAATAAAATAAATAAATAAATAAAACTCTTCAGTGTGTCCATTCATAGGCAAAAAACGGGGCCTGAAGACCCAGTGTGAATTGGATATCAGATACGTTAAGTCTGGATGCACTACATCAGTGCTAATCAGCTGGTACCAAGGTCATTTTGGAGCATAATGTCCCAACTCTAAATCTTAAATGAAAAGGAAATTCAGACACTGAGCCGAGCAATGGAAGCACACTAGTGAGACAGTATAATTTGTTAAGACAGACAATGAGCTGGATCCAATATCTAGGATGGGTGCTCTCAACCCTCTGTCCAGACCCAAAGAAAAAGAAATAGTCCACGTGGCCAAGTGTGCATTCCTCAGAGAGCGCCAGAGAGTGACAGAGGGCAAGACGGGGCCAGAAAGAGAGGGGACCAGTGTATCTTTGACCAGGAAGATATGCTGGGTCACCCAACTGCAGGCCCCTCTTCTTGGTGAGACTAATACAAATGTTCTTCAAAATGGCCCTTGCTGTGAGGTTCCCAAAGGCAAAGATTGAAAAACAGGAGATGCAGAGCATTAGGTCTAGAAGGGATCTGTGGCCAGGGATCTGTGCAGTGCAAAGGGCATGGGTGTGAGACCTCTGTAACCCTGGGTTCCAGTCCTAGCCGGGTCCTTATTAGTTATATGACCTTGGGCAACTAACTTAAACCTCTGGGCCTTGATTTCTTCATTTATAAAACTGGAATAATAATTTCTGCATTCAGTACTGCTGTAGGGATGAAAGATAATTTACATCAAATACCTGGCCTATAGTAGGGATTCAGTAAATGTTATGTGACTCAAAAAATCATTCCGGCCTTATTCATGTGTTTGATGATTCTACTGTAAGGAAAGACCAGACGCACTTTAAATACACTTCTGCTTATACTGTTTTCCTTGGAAATGAAATACTGTGCTAATGTGTTATCTCCTAAAGAGTATTATTAAGCATGTATCCACTAGGATGCTTTCAGTTACAAGTTGCAAACCCCCCAACTCTAGCTTTAAAAAAAAAAAGTGAATTTATTGATTCATAGAAGTGTAATGTCCTGTGACAAAATTAGCTTCAGGAAAAGCTTGACCCAGCAGCTCCACGATGTATTGAAAGATCCAGTTTCTTTTTGTTTCTTCTCTGCTACCCATGGCATCAGTTTTGTTCCAAGTCTGCCTTTGTGGTTGCAAGATGGATGTCAGCACAAGTCTGGGTCCATCTGTTAGCATCGATTTACTCTATGTGATGGAAAAACTACTGTTATATTGGCTATAAGAAGATAAAAGTATATTTCTTCCCAGTATAAGAGAAATCTAGAGATAGGGAGTCTAGGGCTGGTATGGTGGCTCCATCATATCATGGGCCCTGATGTCTAACTGGATGCTCCACATCTTAGGGCATGGTTCCCTTTCTCAAGGTTACCTCAAGGTCCAAAAGAACTGCTGGAGCTCCAACCATTACATCTGCATTCTAGGCAAAAGGAAGGAACATGAGAAAGGCTTGCCTCTTTTCTTGTAAGGAGATTCATTGGAAGTACCACACAGCCCTTTTTCTTCCATCTCATTAACTGGAACTTAGTCACATAGGGTGGTCACAGAGGACCCTGGGAAACAGAACCATGTTGGACTTGAATACGCCCAGCTGGAAACTGAATCATTCTTATTTCAAGAAGAAAGGGAGAAAGAGTATTTGAAGGCAACCAGCGGTTGTTGCCACTGAGGGCCACACACTTCCTTATTCAGGCCCAGTGGACACACAATGTCTTTTGGGGGAGCTTCCACAGAAGACAACAGATGTTTCTTTCTTAGAAGATCCCAGAAATCACACCTCATGTCTCATTGGCTTAAACTGGGTCTTGAACCCACCCCTGCACCACTCAGTGTAGGGGAGTGTGTGTGGGAGAGATGATCAGTCCTGACTGGCTTGAGCAGGTGACAGCCACTCCTGGATTGAGGGTGGGGCTGGTTCCCCCAGCCACATCCCTGTGACACCCAGGGACCCATCAGGAAAGGGAAGGGGCAGTGGACGTTGCTACAAAGTTTTCCTCCCTCTATACTCCCCGACAGTCCTCTTTCCACTATGCTAAACAATTCTAGGACCTTTAAACTTTGGTAAAAGCTGTGAATTTTAGATCCCTTCTTTATCTTATGGATCTTTTCTGAATCTTCTCCAATCTTCCCTGATTGACACTGAGCACAGTAATCAGCAGGCAAATCTCCAAGCCTCTCTAAACCTCAGTTTCCCCATCTGTAAAGTGGTTAGGGTCACACTATCTGCCTTTCTCCAAAGATCAGATGCGATGGTGCATGTATGCTTGGCACACAGCGAGCATTTAATAAAGGCTAAATAATAAAGATGCTCATACTTCCTGATTCTCGGATCCTATTCCCCTACTTGTGTTTCTATCATGCTTGTTTCTTTTCTTTTTTTTTTGCGGTACACGGGCCTCTCACTGCCGTGGCCCCTCCCGCCGCGGAGCACAGGCTCCAGACGCGCAGGCTCAGCGGCCATGGCTCACGGGCCCAGCCTCTCCACAGCACGTGGGATCTTCGTGGACCAGGGCATGAACCTGCGTCCCCTGCACCGGCAGGTGGACTCTCAACCACTGCTCCACCAGGGAAGCCCACATGCTTGTTTCTTTACCTGAAGCCTTAGTATCCTCTTCTTGTTCTACCCCAGCATCTGTTTCTGTGGTACAGATGAACCTATTTGCAGGGCAGGAATTGAGACGCAGACATAGAGAACGGACGTGTGGACATGATTCTTCCCAATAAATGCCCCATGTCTATTTCTGACCTCATTTCTAATTTGCCAGGGTAACTTTCTGTGCCTGGAGGTGTAACAGTAAGAGAAGATGACGTGGGCTTCCCTGGTGGCGCAGTGGTTGAGAGTCCGCCTGCCGATGCAGGGGACACGGGTTCGTGCCCCGGTCCGGGAAGATCCCACATGCCGCAGAGCGGCTGGGCCCGTGAGCCATGGCTGCTGAGCCTGCGCGTCCGGAGCCTGTGCTCCGCAACGGGAGAGGCCACAACAGTGAGAGGCCCGTGTATCGCAAAAAAAAAAAAAAAAAAAAAAAAAGAGATGACGCAGGAGGGCCTAGAGGAGACGAGGCACTGCGAGAGTTTGGGGGAAGAAAGGCTGGTGTGGGCCTCCCGGGCCACAGCCTCACCTCTGCTGAACAGGTGTCAACGACCTCTTGTTCCCCGGGCTGAGTCACTCGGAAAAGGAAGAAGAATAGTCTGTATTTGTTCATGTGATTTTACATCAGAAACACATCCTCAGTCCTTAGGTCTCGGAGCTCATTTTTCTGGGTACTGCTTAGAGTTAAGCTTGTGGATTTATTTAGTTTGGAGATTCAAAGGTGAGGCTCTCTGTCTTGAGCTGAGAAAGCCACGTCCAGCTGCATCTAAGACAATTTGTCCTCACCCTCCTCCCTCCTTCCAGCCTTCCCTCCTTGCTTCAGCAAGGCTGGAGGCGCTGGGAGGATTTGCACGCAGCTTCCGATACAAAGAGCTGCCCCTTGCACATCCTGGAGGAGACCACAGTTTCCCAGAGTGCCACTTACCATTGAGTCTTAATAATCAGGGAGGGGATACTAGTTAACATCAACTGCCAGCCACTCTAAGCATTTTACATGTATAGTAATAGTAACAGCCAACAGTTAATATGGTGCTAACTATATACCAAGTATACTTTAAATTAGTTTATAAATATTAGTTTATAATATTTAAGTACTGTTATTCCACAGTACTTCCCTCAAGTAATAACTACCAGCATCCTCACTTTACAGATGAAGAAGGGCTCAGGAAGGTTCAGTAACTTGCTCTGTGTCATTCAGATAGTGTCAGAGTCTGAATTCAAACTAAGATCGTTGGGTTCTGTATTCTTAACTAGTATCCTACAGTACCTCCCCAGGCGGCGGTTTTAGTAGTATTATCATACCCACTTTACAGATAAGGAAACTGAGGCACAGTGAGAGGAAGTAGCCCTGAATTCAAAAGCAGGCAAGAGACTCCACAGCCTGGGTCTTATCAGCCATGTCATGCTACCTCATCCAGGGACATGTGGGAACATCTCCCGACCCCGCACTTCACACGGGGAGTAACTGAGGACCACATGCGATCATGTAACTAATGTGGAGCAACTAGCAGCATGGCGCAGAATGCACACCCCATCAGTCCTGGTGTTGCTTCTGGGGCCTGAAGGGGAGCAAGGGAGGCAGCCCCTGTGGTCAACAAATTATGTCTCTGGCACGAGGAGCAGAATTCAAGTGTGCTTTTGCTGCTTCCTGATCTCTTTTTTATTTCACCCGAGGGCAAGCTGATCACGGTGTCCTGGAACTCTTGAGGGGGCTTCGAAGCAACAGACACCATAGTCAAAGTCCCACCAGTTAAATAAGGGAACTGGCAGGGGAAGACATCATTTTAAATGTAATTGACTGATTGATTTATACCATGCCTTGTTTCCAAAAGGATTTATGACAGTATACAGAAATGCCTCACGTGCTGGGGAAGAGCATCAGTTAGGCTTGTGTGACAGTGAGTCTGGGATTCCCACTCTCCTAACTCCCCTCCCCAGGGACCTGGAAAGACCCATCATCTGTCCAGGTTTTTAATCTTTAAATTAGGAATGATGCCTTCCTAGTGAACTGGGCAAACAATGACGACAGTTCACCTAAAGCTCCTAGCATAAGGCTGGCCCATAGGAGGTGCTCCGTGGATTGTCATTATTATTACCAGGCAGAGAATGATGCAGCATAAGGAAAACAAAGGGGCAGGGTCATAAAATGAAGCCAGATGTGAGACCCGTACAAAAATACCCATCACGAAGTCATACTCGTTTTTTCAGGACCAGTGGGAGGAGAGACACCCAGTTGTTAAATCATTTGCGGCACTCATAAGAGGGAAACTGTTCTCCATCTGGAGAGCCACCTCCCCAGGCTTAGATGGAAAGATCTCTCTTGAGTCCTTGTAAGGAGGATACTGCAATGTTATAAACGGTGTCTTCAACAACGTTAGAGTAAGCCTAGTGACAAGTGCCAATGGCTGTCCCTTAATAGAGGCTAATGGAAACAAGGCACAGCATAATCCAATAGAAAGCGTTCCACTGAGAGCCAGCGTAACAGAATCCAGACAAGGCGCTCTGGGCTGTTGTGACTTAACCAGGGGCGATAATAGCTAATGCTTACTGAGCATTTCCAGGGCCAGTGAGAGTGCTGAGCCCTCGGCCCTCATGTAAGTCTTACAACAACTGCAAAAAGGGATGAACCATGGGATTGACAATAGGATCATCCCATTTTGCAGTTCAGTAAACTGAAGCCCAGAAAACAGGTTAAGAAAACTGCTCAGGTCACTGAGCTCATGATTTATATCATCAATAAAAGGCTTCACACCCAGGCCTTGGAGCCCGTGCCACTGCCCCTCTGTCACTCTGGAAAACTGGTTGGACTCAACCTCCGCGGGATGGTCCTTGTCAAATCTTAAGCAGCAGTGAATTCAAGAAAAGGTCTAAATCCTGATGAGTTTCTGAGAGGCAGATGTTCTGCGGGGCCAGTTATGTGGAGTGGTGTGCTTTCCCCCTCAGCCAAGATGGGACAGGGCCAAAAGACTTGTTCAAGGGCTTGAACTGAAGGTGCTCAGAAAAGGGAGGGCAAACAGGGGAGCAGGGCCAGATCCACCTCAGAAAGGGACCTTCAGTCCACTGGTGCACAGACACAGAGGTGATTGAGGACCCAAAGTTCTCTGTGTATCATGGCTATAATAAGTTTAGTCTGAAACAGTGTCAGAGCACTTAGGTTCCTATTTTGGCTATTTCAAAAAAAAGGAATACAGTAGTTCCCCCTTATCCATGGGGGATACATTCTAAGATCCCCAGTGGATGCCTGAAACCACAGATAGTACCGAACCCCATATATACTACGTTATTTCCAATACATATAAAACTATGATAAAGTTTAATTTATAAATTAGGCACAGTAAGAGGTTAGCAATAACTAGTAAAATAGTAAAATAAAATAGAACAGTTTTAACAATATACTGTAATAAAAGTTATGTGAATGTGGTCTCTCTTTCTCTCTCAAAATATCTTACTGTACAAATTTAATGCCTTTGCCATCTTAACTAAGCACTGATCAACCACCGTGGCCGCAACTTCTGCAGTTTGAGATGCAACAGCAAAAGTAGCACAAATTTATTTTTCATTTTTCACAGTTTCATGGATAGAAGATTCATTCTTACTAAATATCTTAGCACCCTCAGCATATGATTTTTTTTTTCCTTCCTTATTAAGTCGAGAACTTGCACTTTTCCTTCCTTATTAAGTCGAGAACTTGCACTTTTCACTTAAAGGAAGCACTTACGGCTTCTCTTTGGCATACCCAAATTACCAGCATCACTACTCTTGGGCTTTGGGCCATTATTCAGTAAAATAAGGGTGACTTAAAACACAAGCACTGCGATACTGCGGAAGTCAATCTGATAGCTGAGACGGCTACTGAGTGACTAAGGAGAGGATACGCTGGACAAAGGGACAATTCACGGTCTGGACAGGACAGAAACAGATGGCTTGAGATTTCATCATGCTACTCAGAAGGGTGCACAATTTAAAACTTACGAAAACTTATGAACTGTTTATTTCTGGAATCTTCCATTTAATATTTTTGGACTACAATTGGCTGCAGGTAACTGAAACCTCAGAAAGTGAAACCATGGATAAGCGGTGATGGTGGGGGGGAGGCGGAACTACTGTATATGGTACCCATAGGATACTCAGTACGGTAAGTCCCCTACTTACAAACGAGTTCCGTTTCGAGAACACGTTTATAAGTCCAATTTGTTCATAAGTCCAACAAAGTTAGCCTAGGTACCCAACTAACAGAATAGGCTATATAGTACTGTACTGTAATAGCTTTATAATACTTTTCACACAAATAATACATAAAAAACAAACACAAAAAAATAAAGAAAACATTTTTAACCTTACAGTCCAGTACCTTAAAAAGTACAGTAGTCCAGTACCACAGCAGGCATACAGGGGCTGGCATCGAGTGAACAGGCAAGAAATAAAGATTCTGTATTACTGTACTCTATACAGTACTGTAAAGTACACAAAAGCACAACCACGTGTAGAGGATGCACACACATGACAATGTATGGCAGACATGTGAACTAACGTGACTGGACATGTGAATGCACGTTTGTATCTTTGAAAGTTCGCAACCTGAAGGTTCGTATGTAAGGGACTTATTGTACATATTCCTTTTATTAGGATTTTTGCCTAGTATATTGGATCCCCAAACTATCTGGCAGGAAACACTCCCAAATTCCTTTCTCCCCTCAGACAACCACCATCACAGCAGGGTGATCCAGAAAGGCCAAATAGAGCATCGTGCTGTTTCCGCCTGGCAGACATTTCATGGCTATAACTGTAACACAAGCAGGACTCTGAGTGGTCCAGCCTTCTGGGCTCATCCTCTTCTTGTGATCCAGACTAATCAGCAGTCCCATCTCCCCTTCTGTGAGACCCAGGCCCTCCTCAAGATTTCCCAAGACTGCCCCTGAGGACTAGTGGTCTCCTGGCTCAGCCCACCACCCCTGTGCAGGGTTGTCAGGGCCTGGGGGTGACTTCCCTTTCCCTGCCCATGTTACCCGCTGCCACATGGGGACCCAGTTCCCTTCTCCTTTGTGCCTTAGGCTGCATACGCAGCCCACCTGGACTTGAAAATTGGTCTAATGCAGAGGAACTGGAGCACAGCAGAGTATAGACAAAACGCCCTGCCCCTTATCGAAATCACACGCCATGTTTCCTTAAGGCCCTGGCTTGTCACTTTCTTCGTGGGCTTGCTCCTCCCCAGGAGCTGCCATCAGGCCAACTAACTGCTTCCTCCAACCCCTGAGTTCCAGTCACTTTCCTACAAAGCAGAACTGATCTCATTTCCCATTTTCCCCTTAACCTCCCAGGCCATGCCCAGAGCTTGCCTTTGTCACCCAGAGTCTCATCAAGGGTCACGTGATACGTTTCTTCACTGTAAGATAATTTATGTCCTAATATGTGAAAGTGGCCACAGTAGTGGTTTTCAATAGCATTTCCCCTGCTATATCATATATATCAGAGCTTACAGAATAGTTGCGAATTAAATTTTTACAAGGTAAGGACAAAATAAGAATATAATAGAAATGACCAGAAATGAGTTTTCAAGCCATGAAAAGACATGGAGGAAACTTAAATGCATATTTCTAAGTGAAAGAAGCCAATCTGAAAAGGCTACTGTATGATTCCAACTCTATGACATTCTGGAAAAGGCAAAACTGTAGAGACAGTAAAAAGATCTGTGTTTCTCAGGGGGTGGGAGGAGAGAGGGATGAATGGGTGGGGCACAGGGGATTTTTAGGACAGTGAAACGATTCTGTATAAAACTATTATGGTGGATACATGTCATTATACATTTGTCCAAACCTATAGAATGGACAACACCAAGAGTGAACCGTAATGTAAAGTAGGGACTTTGGGTGACAGTGATGTGTCAATGTGGGTTCATCGACTATAACACATGTACTCTCTGGTGGAGGTTGTGTGTGTGAGGCGGGCAGGGCGTGTAAGGGAAATCTCTGTACTATGTGGTCGATTTTACTGTGAACCTAAAAAACTGCTCGAAAAGAATAAAGTCTGTTCTTTAAAAAAAATGACCCCAAACAGAAGATGGCCACACATTATGATAAAGTAAGGAATGGTGATGCCAAAAATAAGGGAGGAGAAGGGACGGCTGTCAGCTGGGATGCCCCGCCTGGCTCTCAGGACAGAAAGTGAAGGGCTGATTGAGTAACAAGGGATGGACCAGCTTCGAGGAGTGGGGCATCAGGAGGAGGCGGTTCCTGGGAGGAGGACAGACTGAGCGAAGGCGTGGAGGCAGCAAGACACACGACCCACTGGACCAAGGGCTGAGCAGACTCCAGGCTGGCAGGAAAGGCAAGACCCTCACAGGTGAGGGCAGAAGCAGACCTCTGACTGCGGAGATCCTGCCAATTGTTTTCTGAATTTCCAAAGTGAACATGTTGATTGCAGTTCCCCATGTACGAGACACTCAACAATGCAAACTGCTAGGCTGCAGCTCTCTAATGAAGTCTATTTTCTTACAACATGTGTTTGTTTATACAGAGAGCTGTGAGAACTGGGGGGTGTCGTGTCAGCCTCATCTTGTGTACCAGCTGATCTCAGTGACACTAGCATCCTGGATCCCGACACATGGGGTGTGGTTACTGATCCACCAGGGAGGCTGCGCAGGGCTGTACTGCGCTGCTCCGAATGGCTTTCATTTGCAGTGTGGGCCCACTTGACCTGAGTGAAGGCAGCAGAAATGCCTTGAGTTGAAACGCCACTCCAGTGTCAGTTATGCTAGAGGTTCTCAAACTTCAGCCTGTGTCTGAGTCACCTGGAGGGCTTGTTAAAACAGAGTTTCATAACTACCTATCCCCAGATACTCTGATTTAGATCTGGGGCAGGGATGGAGAACTGGAATTTCTAGCAAGTTCCTAGGTGGTACTGATGCTGCTGGTTGGAGATCACACTTGGAGAACCACAAGTCTACTCCAGAGCCCATTGTGAACTTATGAAGCTTTTTCTCTCCAGTTCCTTTTTCTGCAAAAGGTATGCCCTCAGGAACTTCGTATTTGGGGAGAAGAGTGAACGGACACATAAAGATGGAAACAGCCCAAATGACCACCAACAGATGAATGGATAAGCAAAACGTGATCTGTACATACAACAGAATATTATTCAACCATAAAAAGGAATGAAGTACTGAGTCTGCTACAACATGGATGACCCTTGAAAACTTCCTAATGGAAGAAGACAGTCACATAAGGGCACCTATGACATAATTCCATTTATATGGAATGTCCAGAATAAGCAAATTCTTAGATAGGAATCAACCTCGTGGTTGCCAGGAACTGGGGCTAGGAGGGAAGAGGGAGTGACTGCTGATTGGCTTTCCCTTTGGGATGATGAAGAAGTTCTGGAACTAGACTGATGATGGTTGTACAACATTGTGATTATACTTACTACCACTGAACTGTACACTTTAAAATGCTTAAGATGGTGAATTTTACGTTATGTGTATTTCATAACAATAAAAAAATGAAAACGAGTGAATGGAGTATTCTAACTCAAATCATGGGGCCAGTTGAAATGCAAAGGCCTAAATTAGTGATTTTCAGCCCTTGGTGCATGAAGAATCACTGAGTGGAGAAGGGAAGTGGTTATATCATTCCCTTGTCCTAGCTGTACCTAAACCAATTAAATCAAAATTTCTGGAGGTGAGGTCTAGGCATCAAAAATTTTAAAGTTCGCCCCCAGGTGATTCTAAGGTACAACTGGGATTGAGAACATTAGCCTGAAATCTCAAGGGCCAAATGGGCTGATGACCTATGTTCAAACTGACTTGAACTTCATCACAGACAATGGACCTTCTTCTTTTCCCAAACTGGCTTGGAAATGGTATGTAGAGTAGAATGAGAAGGTTTTGAATCAGTTGGAAAATTGGGCTCCACTACCAACTAGCTGTGTGACCTTGGGCAAGCCACATAACCCCTCTGAGCATTTGTTTTCCATTTCATAGGGTTTTTGTGAGGCTTACATGAAACAGACCAGTTTCTCAGTTATAACAGCGTCAAACACTGTATGGTCAACATGCATCTCTCTGCATCTTCTTCTAGACCAGAAGAGAGATCCAGGGCCTTATTTGTGGGAAAACCCTACACTGTAGTATCTTGTACTATAGGTTCAATTTTCTCCCCCAACCTGAGAGAAGGGACCCGTTAAGTTTGGGAATTAGTGATAATGGTTTCTCGAGTCTATAATACATATGTAAGTGGAGGAGACGGTGAGCCTGGTAGAAATCCCTTCTGTACTCATGCTCAGACTTTCTTTTGTGTACCAAGCTCTATAATGATGTAAATACATTCTAACATAAAAGTGGATAAAATTCACAAATTCCCAGGAGTAAATAAGATCATTCAGATTTTTCATGTTTCTGTTCAGTCCTTATTGGTAGGTAATATAGATTATATATATACACATATATATATTTCTTTTTTTAAAATTCGGGTATAGTTGCTTTACAGTGTTGTGTTAGTTCCTGCTGTACAACGAAGTGAATCAGCTATATGTATACATATATCCCCTCCCTCTTGGACCTCCTTCCCACCCCACCCCAACTCCACCCACCTAGGTCACCCCAGAGCACTGAGCTGAGCTCCCTGTGCTATACAGCAGGTTCCCTCTAGCTATCTGTTTTACACATGGTAGTGTATATATGTCAGTCCCAATCTCCCAGTTCATCCCACACCCCCTCCCGCAACCACACGTCCATTCTCTACATCTGAGTCTCTATTCCTGCTCTGCAAATAGGTTCATCTGTACCATTTTTCTAGATTCCACATATATGCGTTAATATACAATATTTGTTTTTCTCTGTCTGACTTACTTCACTCTGTATAACAGACTCTAGGTCCATCCACATCTCTACAAATGACCCAATTTCACTTCCTTTTATGGCTGAGTAATATTCCATGGTATATATGTACCACATCTTCTTTATCCATTCAACTGTTGATGGACATTTAGGTTGCTTCCATGTCCTGACTATTGTTAAATAGTGCTGCAATGAACATTGGGGTGCATGTGAATTTTCATTACTCTAGGAGGTGGATCAAAAAAGAACTTGCTGTGATTTATGTCAAAGAGTGTTCTTCCTATGTTTTCCTCTAAGAATTTTATAGTGTCCGGTCTTGCATTTAGGTCTTTAATCCATCTTGAGTTTCTTTTTGTGTGTGGTGTTAGGGAGTGTTCTAATTTTGTTCTTTTACATTTAGCTGTCCAGTTTTCCCAGCACCACTTATTGAAGAGACTGTCTTACCTCCACTGTATATTCTTGCCTCCTTTATCATAGATTAGGTGACCATTGGTGCGTGGGTTTATCTCTGGGCTTTCTATCCTGTTCCACTAAGCTATATTTCTGTTTTTGTACCAGTACCATACTGTCTTGATTACTGTAGCTTTGTAGTATAGTTGGAAGTCAGTGAACCTGATTCCTCCAGCTCTGTTTTTCTTTCTCAAGATTGATTGCTTTGTCTATTAAGAGTCTTTTGTGTTTCCATACAAATTGTAAAAGTTTTGTTCTAATTCTGTGAAAAATGCCACTGGTAATTTGATAGGGATTGCATTGAATCTGTAGATTGCTTTAATATAAAGGATCATAAGAAACTACTACAAGCAACTATATGACAATAAAATGGACAACCTGGAAGAAATGGACAAATTCTTAGAAAGGTACAATCTTCCAAGACTGAATCAGGAAGAAATAGAAAATATAAACAGACCAATCACAAGGGATGATATTGAAACTGCAATTAAAAATCTTCCAACAAACAAAAGTCCAGGACCAGATGGCTTCACAGGTGAATTCTATCAAACATTTAGAGAAGACCTAACACCCATCCTTCTCAAACTCTTCCAAAAAATTGCAGAGGAAGGAACATTCCCAAGCTCATTCTACGAGGCCACCATCACCCATATACCAAAACTGGAAAAATATATCACGAAAAAAGAAAATTACAGACCAATATCACTGATCAACATAGCTGCAAAAATCTTCAACAAAATACTAGCAAACAGAATCCAACAACACATTAAAAGGATCACACATCATGATCAAGTGGGACTTATCCCAGGGATGCAAGGATTCTTCAATATACACCAATCAGTCAATGTGATAAACCATATTAACAAATTGAAGAATAAAAACCATATGATCATCTCAATAGATGCAGAACAAGCTTTTGACAAAATTCAACACCCATTTATGATAAAAACTCTCCAGAAAGTGGGCATAGAGGGAACCTACCTCAACATAATAAAGGCCCTATATGACAAACCCACAGCCAACGTCATTCTCAATGGTGATAAACTGAAAACATTTCCTCTAAGATCAAGAACAAGATAAGGATGTCCACACTCACAACTATTATTCAACATAGTTTTGGAACTCCTAGCCATGGCAATCAGAGAAGAAAAAGAAATAAAAGGAATACAAATTGGAAAAGAAGAAGTAAAACTGTCACTGTTTGCAGATGACATGATACTATACATAGAGAATCCTAAAGATGCCACCAGAAAACTACTAGAGCTAATCAATGAATGTGGTAAAGTTGCAGGATACAAAATTAATGCACAGAAATCTCTGGCATTCCTAAACACTAATGACGAAAAATCTGAAAGAGAAATTAAGGAAACACTCCCATTCACCATTGCAACAACAAGAATAAAGTACCTAGGAATAAACCTACCTAAGGAGGTAAAAGACCTGTACTCAGAAAACTATAAGACACTGATGAAAGAAATCAAAGATGACACAAACAGATGGAGAGACATACCATGTTCTTGGATTGGAAGAATCAATATAGATAATATATTTTTATTCAACTACAATTAAGGCATAGATACAATTTTATATTCTGTTTTCTTCACTCAGTACTGTATCTTCTGCATTTTGTTTCTATCGTTCGTTACTTACATCCTAATAGCTACATAGTATTTAATTGCGTAGCCTTACTATAATTTACTTTAATGTTCCTCCATTGTTAAGCCTTAGATGGCTTCCAAAATATCAATATTAGAAATCGTGCTCAGGGAATTCCACAGCAGTCCAGTGGTTAGGACTCTGTGCTTTCACTGTCAAGGGCCCTGGTTCAATCCCTGGTCGGGGAACTAAGATCCCACAAGCCATGTGGTGCAGCCAGAAAAAAAAGAAAAGAAACTGTGCTCAATGAAAATATTTTTCCATGTAACTTTTAACTTCCTTTGGCTTTTTTACTTAAAATTAAATTCCCATAAATAATGGGATCAAGGGCTGAACATTTTAAGACTCTTGAATGCACCATCAAACTGCTTTGCTGAAGGATTGTATCAATTTACACTGCTACCATGGGGTGTGGGCGTATCATTTTCAACAACTTGCCAGCACTGAATTTCATAATTTGAAAGAGGTTTACAAATTGTACAGCTATAGTCTAATTTAATGTAAGATAATAAATTACTGTGTCTGACTTTTTGGTATGCAAAACATTCCTTCCCTGTTCCTTTTCTGGTAGCATCCCTACTATTTTGTAAATTGCCGGAGGGCAGTCTACAAACCTTGTATGTCGGAGAAAATCAATGATTACTTTTTGAAGCAATGAATAATTCAGGCAATCCCTCTTCCCAATAATTCTTAGGTTTTCTAATAGCAGAGGTTTTTTTTTTTTTTTAATAAACTAAATTACACTTTATTTCACTTATGTTGGCAGCCTCAGAGAGCTCTGTTTGCTGGCAAAACATATGAAGATTTTCACTTTGTGGGAAGGGGACCTCCCCACACCACAAAACGAAAGCAGCTAAATCACTGCTCTTTTCCTCCAACCTGTCTTTGCACTCCCATCTCCTTTCCTCTCAACACTTGAAGAGCCAGCTCAATGTAAAGCAAGGAAAAGCTATTTGTAGAGTGCATGAGAGGAAAATGAACACAAAGAGACCCTTCCTAAATGACTGAGCTTAGTTTTCACTCTCTCAAGCAGGTTTGTGCACGCCCCGATGATAGCATTTGTACTTTGGTGCCCATCAACTGGAATAGGTCTTGGTGAGGAAAAGCTGCTTTGTGTTCAGTAAAGTTTTAAATAACTATGTATATATTTTATTAATTACAGTAGTGTCTACATAAATTTCGAAAATAGTAGTAAAGTAATTATGCAGGAGACCATTTTATCCAGCTACACACAAAGTTTGGTGCACATTTGCATTCTCAAGTTTTTAGGTGTCCTCCTCTGAACAGGATTTGGGAAATGCTGCTCCCAGAATAAGGTAGTATCCCAATATTATAACCAAGAGGTACTTACCTAGTTATGATGACTAGGAAAGTGGCTGTCATTGCAACTAGTACTTCACTCATTTTTAATACTCTAAGCTGCTCCCCACTAGGTCTAGGAACTCCTCCTTAATTTTTGAAGATGGTTAATTTTCAAAGTCTACTCCCTGCCTGTTCTCCTTCTTCTCATCAGTGACAGCAACAAACAATTAATGGCACCTCTTAAATGTCTTGCTGCCCGAAATAACATCTTCCTCCAATTAAAAAGTAACAAAGACTGCACCTCTCCTCTGTTTCCTTCATTGGCCATAGCATCGTGACATCTCTCCCTGTCGCCAGTTTTGTCTAACACGTAGCTCATCTCTCAAAATGTAATCTGTCAAATGTTCCCAGTGGGGAGGGATTGTTTGTAACTCTGGTTTTCAAAGGAAATTTATGCTAGCGGTTTGCAGGAAGTTGATATATACCTAAGGGTCCCCTTGTCAGAGGGCAGCAGGGTCTCCATGGATCCAGGTCATCTCCTGGATAAGGAATCCTTGTTTCCTGGCCATGCTTTTGGGTTGTCACAGGGATGGGGTCCCCCTCTTATCTGCACTCTTTCCCCTTTCCCATTTCCTACAAAGACACTCTGGCCCTCATTTACCGTTGCTTCACTCTTTATTTTTTTTTGTTTTTGGTTTTGGTTTTCTTCTGTGGTACGCGGGCCTCTCACTGTTGTGGCCTCTCCCGCTGCAGAGCACAGGCTCCGGACGCGCAGGCTCAGTGGCCATGGCTCACGGGCCCAGCCGCTCCGCGGCATGTGGGATCTTCCCGGACCGGGGCACAAACCCGTGTCCCCTGCATCGGCAGGTGGACTCTCAACCACTGCGCCACCAGGGAAGCCCTGCTTCACTCTTTAAAATTCAACTCAGTAAATATCAGGTCGTGGATTCTTGAACTCAAGGTATCAGAGCGGTCATAATCCACTGGTTTCTCCTTTTCATCAGACTCTCTTGATGAATTTTTCTAAAATACATATTCTGGTCCCCACAGAACCATTCTGGTTCATTAGGACTGTGTGTGGACACAAAACCTGCATTTTGTAAAACTCTCCTTGTGCTTCTGACGATCAGCCTGGTTTCAAAACCACTCACTAAACAGGCTCCCAGGGAAACACTCCCCTGCAGATCGTCTCTGGCAGGTGCTTATGCAGGCTGCACTGGGATTCCTCCAGCCACCAGGCACACACTGCCTTTCAGAAGCGGCCTGAGCTGAAGCACCCTCACTGCGACTTGAAAGGCATTTCCACCACAAAACTTTCACCCTATGGGTCTCAGTTATGCCTTTTAGAGCAACACAGAAAAAAGTCATTTCCGCTTTCCCCACCAACACTTGAAGACAGCAACTGTTTCCTTCTCAGGGTCTCTCTTGCCATTTCTGGGCTCTTGGTTGTCCATCCATGAATATGGTTGGAGCGAGTTTATAGTGAGTTTAAACAAGTCTTTTAGGTTGTCTCTCATGAGGACTTTATGCAGCAGGTATCCTTCCAGTGTTAGAGATGACCGAGGGCCAGTCAAGGTGAGTGACCTGCCTCAGTTCCCACAGCTAATAAGTAGTTGAATTAAAATTTGAACAATCTGTTCGACTCCAAATTCTGCATTTTTTAAAATTAATTAATTAATTAATTTTTGACTGCGTTGGGTCTTCCTTGCTGCGCATGGGGTTTCTTTTTATTCGAGCCTTTCTTCGTTGCGGTGCACGGGCTTCTCACTGTGGTGGCTTCTCTTGTTGTGGAGCATGGGATCTAGGCATGTGGGCTTCAGTAGTTGTGGCTCGCGGGCTCTAGAGCGCAGGCTCAGTAGTGTGTGGGGCACGGGCTTAGTTGCTCCGGGGCATGTGGGATCTTCCCGGACCAGGGGTCAAACCCATGTCCCCTGCACTGGCAATCGGATTCTTAACCACTGCGCCACCAGGGAGGCCCGTCTTCCTTTGTTTTTAAATGCAAGTAAATAGATGCTAAATGAGTGTTAAATTGAAGTGTATAAAATTGCTCCTCCAGGCTTCCCTGGTGGCGCAGTGGCTGAGAGTACGCCTGCCGATGCAGGGGACACGGGTTTGTGCCCCGGTCCGGGAAGATCCCACATGCCGCGGAGCGGCTGGGCCCGTGAGCCATGGCCGCTGAGCCTGCGCGTCCAGAGCCTGTGCTCCACGACGGGAGAGGCCACAACGGTGAGAGGCCCGCGTACCGCAAAAAAAGAAAAAAATTGCTCCTCCCAATTCCGCTCCCTAGAGGCAGCCGCTGTCAGATTTACAAATCCCCTCTTGTGCACACCACTGGGAGCTGGGTGTTATATTCACAGCAGGGGAGGTCCCTGCCTCCTTTGCCGGGGACACCATCTGAGCAGCCTTGCTGCGTGGTAGGCCTGGAGCCCTGAGTAGGTCTCTTTGCTCACTTTGAACTTAGAAGCAAGAAAACCCTTATTTTTTGGTTTGTTTTAATAAACTACCGTGAATTCAAGTTTCACTCATTTTGAACCAAATGTGACCAACACAAGAAGGGTCAGAGAGATGTAGTGTTTCTGGCTTTGAAGGTAAAGGAAGGGGCCACGTGCCAAGGAATGCAGGAGGCCTCTAGAAGCTGGAAAAGGTAAGGAAATAGAGTATCCTGTAGAGCCACTGGAAAAAATACAGCCCCGTCCACACCTTCATTTTAGACTTCTGACCTACGATGAAACTCTAACATAAGAATTTTCTGCTGTTGAAGCTGCTACATTTGTGGTAATTGTTAATAGTAGCAATAGGAAATGAATCACTTTTTATAGAGTAGAGGATTATTAAATAACTTATTTTGAAAAATAGAACAGTTAAGAGAATGAAATATTCATGCTCACTAATCAGTGCATTTTTAGCTTGCAGACAGTTCTGTATGAAGCCAAATTGTAATAAAATTGTTTCTTGGTGAGCATAGGAAGCTTGCTTAGTAATTAGGCTGAGTCCAGAAGGCTATTATGTCTGCTTCTACCCTTTACTTACCTGGGTAGGTGTAAGGCCTCTGAAAGTATAATGTGGTACAGAACATACCTGCCAAGAACTGGCCTAGTGAGTTCGGCAGCAGTCCTGCATGACTGTGGTATTAAAAGCCTTCTAGATGTCTCATAGCCTTAGCTCCCTGGTTTTATTTTTTCAAAAAGTGGACCAAAGAAGATGGATGGAGAATAAATCATTGTGAAAAACTTGGTCTTGATGAACTCTTTGTAGGGGCAGTGGGTGGGTACCATGGAACCTGTACCCCAGTGTACACCAGTGTCAGGCTGGTGGTTATGCCCATCATGGGTCAGGAGGTCAGGATCACAGCTTCTGAGGACTAACTCTGTTCTCAACTCTCAAATACAAAATCATTAATGGCCTTGAAATTCATGGTGTTAGCCTTGGCTCAGATGAGAACGCCCCTGAGCCTCGCCAGCCTCTCCAACGTCCCTCAGTAGACCATGGCTGGGACACTGGGAGATGGAGCTCAGTTGACAATGCCTTCCTTTGCTGTGGCATAGCTCCTGCTAGACTCCCAGAAGGCACTGCTTCACCTTCACAGAGAAAAGATGTCACAGCTGCCACAAGGGGCTCTGGAGTTCTGCCCACCAATTCTAACTCCTACAGGCTAGCTAACCATTTGTCCACTTTTTTTTCATTTAATAACAGCTTTATTATGAACTTGACTTCACATACAAAGTTAGAATGGCAATTAGACTTAACATGAACTCATTAAAAAGTTTAAATACCATGTTATAGATATGTACCATCCAAACTTCCAGAAGGTATTTAAGCTGGTAACAGATATTGCTACCCATTTCCGGACAGATCAAAAAACAGCATTACTGAACCTGGCTCCCAGACAAGTATGGACCATCTGCGCCCATGTCTTAGGGAAGAGAAGCAGTCATGATACAGGCATTGTGGATATACTAGTTCATGAACAGTTGTTCATTCTAACAATGCCAGAATTTTTACTCACATTTTTTACTTTGTGAGGAAGCCCATGACTGTTGCTCTCCTTCTACCACTCAGGGTATTGACATAACACCCATTCATTCCAAAAGGCACCAGAAATGGGACTATAAGCCTCTTCACAAAGCAAAGCACCTCAAATTCATAGATCGTATCCCACACTGGTCTCTAATTGACGTTAGACAATATGACAGCATCACTTCCTGGAAATGATGAAGATGTGGTCTCCTCTAGATGCAGTGGAAGACGCCCTGAGTTATTCCATTTCGTGGCTCAAATTGCTATGATTGGGCCTTGAGCCAGGACAAGGCTCTGATTCCTGCTGCTGGGCTGGGCTGGGCAAGGCACGGCTGGGTATACAGGTGGGGGTTAGGGCCGAATCAAAGCTAGAGATAGAAAGAGTGCTGCATAAGGGGCTGGCCATCTTAGAATGAGGTTGGCAAGTATTTGGTCAGCAGGCCTGGGAATTAAGACTGAGGGCTGGGCTAAGAGGAGGTCAAAGGAGGAGCATGCATACAAAGTCAGGCTGAGAAAAGTCTGAGACGGTGCTGAATCCAGGTAAGTGCACAACAGGTAAGTGGAGGTCGAGGTGGGAGGCAGTGAGGAGTCACTGTCAAGGGCATGCATTTTTCACCCTCATGGAAGACCTGAGTTTAATCCTGTCCTGCCAGTTACTTGCAATGCGACTTGGGTCAGTTTCCTTAAACCTGTCCCAGTTAAGGGCTTCCCTGGTGGCGCAGTGGTTGAGAGTCCGCCTGCCGATGCAGGGGACACGGGTTCGTGCCCCGGTCCGGGAGGATCCCACATGCCGCGGAGCGGCTGGGCCTATGAGCCATGGCTGCTGAGGCTGCGCATCCAGAGCCTGTGCTCCACAACGGGAAAGGCCACAACAGTGAGAGGCCCAAGTACCGCGAAAAAAAAAAAAAAAAAAAAAACCTGTCCCAGTTAAATCAGCTCTAAAATTTGAAAAATAATAATATGTATCCTGCAGGTGACTTTAAGAATTAGAAATAATGCATATGAAGCATCTCACACACTATTTCTTCAATTGGGTGCATGGGTATACTTTGAGGGGCCGAAATGTTCTCTACAAAAATTTTATTTTCTGTTCTTAACTGTTTAATTTTTAAACACAGACTTTATTGTTTAGAGCAGTTTTAGGTTCAGAGCAAAACTGAGTGGAAGTACACAGTTCCCATATGCTCCGTGCCCCACACATGCAGAGCCTCCCTCACCATCGACATCCCCCCTATGAGAGGGTACATTTGTGACAATCAGTGAACCCACACTGACACATCACTATCACCCAAAGTCCACAGTTCACATTAGGGTTCACTCACAGTGCTGTACATGCTATGGGTTTGGACAAATGTACAATGACGTGTATCCACCATTATAGTATCATACAGAAGAGTCTCGCCTCTCTAAAAATCCTCTGTGCTCTGTGTATTCATCCTTCCTTTCCTCCCCCTGCATCCCTGGCAACTACTGATCTTCTTACTGTACAGTTTGGTCTTTTCCAGAATGTCATATAGTTGGAATCACGTAGTACATAGTCTTTTCAGATTGGCTTCTTTTACTTAGTAATATGCACTTAAGGTTCCTCCAAGTCTTCTTGTGTCTTCATAGCTCATTTTGTTTTAGTGCTGAACAATATTCAATTGTCTAGATGTCCCACAGTTTATTTATCCATCTACTGGCTCTTAACTTTTAATCCAGTGCTTTTCAAACAGAGGTCTTTGGATCTCTGTCTGGGCTGAGCCTGTATTCCTGAGGATTCAAGAGTTTTAGAACTTGAGGAACGTATATAGTAGCATAGCATATAGTAGGTGTGCAATAAATGTAAATAACTAATGACAGAATTATTACTCATGTAAGAGAAGCTAAAAATGTAGTGAAGCAGGGCTGGGCAGGGCCTGTGTTCATAGGATTTATCCCCAGAGGAGAGTCTTGTCAACTGGATTTGAAGTCAAATCTGCCTTG
>NW_020172179.1:303341-312847 GCF_003031525.2 Neophocaena asiaeorientalis asiaeorientalis
GGGGTGGAGGCTCCTGGGGACTGCCTGGGGCTGCCCAGTCTTCAAGGGGCACATCCCCAGGACAGCTGCTGGACACTGTTGTGACCTGATGGTTTCTGACAGCGCCATTTTTGAAACTTGGAGCATTTTCTCATTTGGGGTTTTCTGGCACTGTTCCCTTGATCCGTGATTTTCAAAGATTACAGAGTGATTCCTCAATTACCTCTCAAGGTCCTCCCATTCCCAGGGCTGTGATTCACATGGCCTGGGAACCTGAACTCATTGGGAGCTGCTCAGGTCTCCCTTGCTGCCTCTTTATCCATCTTCAGCTACTGTTCCCTCTTAACCACCTATGTTCCATTTTACTGGTGTTGGAGATTCTGTTTCCAGATGGCAAGGGCAGAAATAAAACCCCAGCGGGGCACTCCCATCATCTGTTTTCCCAGCTACTCTAGGATGTTGCCTTTCTTGTTCATCTTCTTGCCCCAAACACAATTTTCTAAGGTCCATTTTTTTCATCTCTGAGCATCCCACAGGCCTGAGGCCAGAGCTGTAACAGCACCACAGCCTGTCATTACCTGCTGACTCTGTCTCCTCATTGTAAACATTTCCTGTGCTGATGCACAGGGGATTTTAGGTACCTCCTTAACGTTAACTGGAATTATGCCTTATCATATTTTCAGAATTTCATTTTTTAGAGCCCTCTATATTTCAAGTCATATTTCCCTTTAGTTTTGGGGTTCTCAACCCTGGCTGCACAGTGGAAAGACTGAAGGAATCTTTAAAAAGCACTGATGCTTGGCCCCAACACAGACTAGTTGAACCAAATCTCTGGGGTAGGGCCACGTCATGGGTATTTATTTTTAGGTTACCCAGATAATCACTTTAAAAAGTGTTAAAATGGACTTCATTAAAATGAAAAACTTCTGCCCATTAAAATATACTGCTAAGAAAAAGAGGAAACAAGTCAGACCTGGAGAAAATCTTTGCCACATGTGTATCTGACAAATGACTTGTATCCAGGATATTTTAGCAATTCCTATAGCTCAGTAATTAAAAACACAAATAGCCCAACTGAAAAGCTGGCCAAAAAGCTTGACTAGGCACTTCACAAAAGAAAAAATACAAACAGCCAATAAGCACATGAAAAAGTGTTCAATATCATTAGTCACCAGGGAAATGCAAATTAAAACCAAAATGAGATACCAACTAATGGCTAAAATTAAAAGAATACTGACAACAGCAGAGCAACTAGAACTCTCATTCACTTCTGCTGGGAGAACAAGATGATGTGACCACTTTGGAAATTGGTCTGGCAGGTTCTCATAAAGTGAAACATACACCTACCCAATGACAACATTGCTTCAAGGTTTTCATCCAAGAGAAGTGAAAATACATGCACATGAAAAGACTTAGCAGCTTCATTAATAACAGCCCCAAACTGGAAACAATCCAAATGTCCCTCAACTACAGAATGGATGAACGCATTGTGGTATATCCATACAATAAGATACGATTTGGTAACAGAAAAGGAGAAAACTACTGATTCACGTGACAACATGGATGTACCTCAAAATCATGATGCTGAGTGAAACCCCCCCACACACACACACAAAGTACCTACTATATGACTCCATTTATACGAAGTTCTAGAACAGGCACAAGATATGGAGACAGGGATCTGAACATAGGTTGCTTGTAGAAAAGGGGGGCTTTCTGGGAAGCTCACGAGGGGTCATTCAGGGATGGTAGAGTTGTCCTGCATCTTGATAGTGGTGTGGGTTACGAAGCATATGCATTTGTCCACATTCATTTTCAAAGTGGGGTCTTAAATATGGTACATTTGTATCTATACACTTGATTAATATAAATTATACCTCAATCAGGAAAATTCAATGAACAAAATTCCCCAGATGAATTTACTGCACAGTAAGGGTTGAGAGTCAATGCTACAGGGCCTCAGTTCATAAAATTTCTATCTTTTCTCTGCAGTTTGAGAACCTTCTTTCCTAACACCCAGAACCCTTGTCTGCCAGCCTCTTGCATCCCAATTTCCCGTAACTCAGAACGCCAGTAAATCAGGAGCCTCTCACCTAAGATGGTCCTCATTTCCAGCACGCCAACTACGTGTCCCTGTTGGTCAAAATAAATCCAAAACACAGGGTCTTCTTGCTGAGCAAGGAATTGTCAGGAAGTTAACTGGAAAGGTAACCACCTGCACTTCCTGTGGGCAACTGAAACTTGTAGCACAAGTCTGGGGAGTTGAGCCCACTGGCCTTGCTTTCTTATCTGTATGCAAAGGTTTATGTTATGTTTTGGGAAACCATCTTTTATCCACTTCATTAGATGAGCATCTTTTCACTCCCAGACTTACTGATTTTTATGTAGTAGAATGCATTCTTAAAGATAAGTTCTGTGTCTTCTTGTTTTTTGAATAAAACATACTTTAGAAAATTACTATTTCCATTCTCAATTCTCTCCCACCAAGACCCAGGGATATCCAAGAGGATGTTTTTACCATGGTGTATCTATAGTTTCAGGCTACTTACTGCTCATGTCCTATGCCTTGCTATCATTTTTTTTATCTCTGGGAGATGCTGAGATCTGATTTAGGGTCTTTCTTGAGCTTGTGTCAAACAGCTGTGAGCAATACAGAAGTAATGTATCACCTACTCAGCAGCCTTAACTACCCAGGACTAAGCTAATAACTAAAAAGCAAGCCACAAAGAGATTCTGAAGACACAAAACTGGTGTCACAAAATCCATACACTTTACCCCAAAGTGAGTCTCCTGGATTCTCACACACAGTCAATTTACTCTTACCTCAGACACAGGTGTAACAATATTCACAGCCTGGTTAGAAGCATCACATTAGAAGCAGAACAGAGGTGGTTCTTACCATCAGGTATGTTGATGGCTGTAAAAAGTGACAGCTGACAGGAGAGCAGAGACAATGCCTTCCACCTTCACCTTATCCTATTAAAATAAAAAAGATAGATTATTATAAGATATTGAGTATAATCTGAAAAAATACATATATATGTAACTGAATCACTCTGCTGTACATCTGAAACCAACACAATATTGTAAATCAACTATACTTCAATTTAAAAAAGAAAAAGAAAAATCTAGGGACTTCCCTGGTGGTCCAGTGGTTAAAACTCCGTGCTCCCAATGCAGTGGGCCGGGGTTCGATCCCTGTTCAGGGAACTAGATCCCACTAGCGGCAACTAAAGATCCCACATGCTGCAACTAGGACCCTGTGCAGCCAAAACAAGTAAATAAATACTTTAAAAGAAAAAAAAAAAGAAAAATCTAGTGGCCCTTTGGTTTAGGAGCACACATGTAAAATAATTCTCAGTCGCTGGAGGCATGGCCATACGTGAGGTCAACACAAAACTGTCCTTGATGGTAATGCCTTGAAGTCATTAAGAAACAGCTGAAAGTTTCCTGCACTTCTCTCCTTAGGAAGGCAGAAGAGTGTGTAAAATGGTTTAGAAATGGGTTTCCCTGGTGGCACAGTGGTTGGGAGTCCGCCTGCCAATGCACAGGACACGGGTTCGTGCCCTGGTCCGGGAAGATACCACGTGCCGCGGAGCGGCTGGGCCCGTGGGCCATGGCCGCTGGGCCTGCGCGTCTGGAGCCTGTGCTCCGCAACGGGAGAGGCCACGGCAGTGAGAGGCCCGCGTACCGCAAAAAAAAAAAAAAAAAAAAAAAAGGTTTAGAAAGGGTTCTATCAAATTGGGTGGGAATAAACGTTTTGACAGTCCAAATGAACAATTTTCAGTGTCCCAAACCTGGACTCTCCCTCCGCGCGGCTCCCTACCTGGCAGCTCTGATGCCGTCACGTTGACGCTGCCCAGGTGGTGATCGTAGAGGACCAGATGCTTCCGCTCCGCTCCATAATCAGCCCTGCCCCGCTTCCGGCATCGGATACGGAAGTCCCCTCCTTGAAACTGCAGCGCTCAGGCAGAGCTCTGGGCCTCTAATCTGCGGTTCTCACTGTTGACGCAGTACCCGCTGCCGTGCTTCCTCGCAGCCTTCGCCAACTGCCCTACCGTCTCCTCCTACCTCCAAAGCCACAAGACTGGTTATCTCTGGGTGTAGTCTTCGCTCTACAGATACATCTGCGGCTCATCTATTAATCCCATTTATCTGAAATAAAAAGAGATGCACACAGAACTTCTACAGATGATATGATAAGGATGCTTGGAATTTGTTTTTAAATAATCCATTGGCAGGGAGGGAAGGAAAGGCATAGATGACATAATATGGTTATTGACAACTGTTAGAGCTGGACATCATGGAA
The DNA here is from genome assembly GCF_003031525.2 of Neophocaena asiaeorientalis asiaeorientalis. Lineage (NCBI taxonomy): Eukaryota > Metazoa > Chordata > Mammalia > Artiodactyla > Phocoenidae > Neophocaena > Neophocaena asiaeorientalis. Next base: position 307,630 of record NW_020172179.1, read on the forward strand.
GCAGGTCATATCCTATGCGTTCTCTTTATGTATATCAGAAAATGTCTGTTAAAAAAAGTTACAGAAGAAAGCACATGATGTTATACAACTGAATGTAAAGTTCTTACTCTCATTTTCATGTGATACCTGAGAGGGAGCATACATTTACTTTACCATCAGCCTAACATCACTCATAATTGTTTCCTCAGTAACTTCATCCAAGAAACAAAATATCTGGAAGTTGTGTTTTTTTGTTTTTTTTTTAAAGAAGAATATTACAAGTATGTCTGCTGCTTGCTGTCCAATATCCTTTATGGTGCAGATTATTGAGAGCAGCTTTAAAAGGTCAACATTAAAGGAAACTCCATGGAGTCAGGGACAAAAGCCAAGGTGAAGTGCTCCTTTACCTAGGTCCTGGCACCTAGGCCCACGCCTATAGTTCAGTTCTACAATCCAGATATCAGAGAGTCAAGAGGCTAAGACTGAACACACATGAATTCCAGGTATTTGGGGACTTGAATCTGCAGAAAATTGACTCTCTTTGTCAAGAAATTACTTCCCTTCTCCTCCAGTAGCTCAGCTTTTCTTCCCTTCCCTTCCATTTCCTTCTCTTTCCTCCTTAGTCCCTCCCTTCCTTCCTCCCTTCCTTCCTTCCTCCCTCCCTCCCTTCCTTTCTTCCCTCCTTCCTTTTCTTCTTTTAAACCACCACTACCACCACAAAAACCCATAACATGTTCATGTCAGACCTCATGGAGTTGTTGTAAAGATTAATATGCAAATGTGGGAGAAAAGGGGAAATATTAAATTAATTAGAATAACTTTGATCATTATAATCATAACAATTTTAAAATTATGGACACTTTCAAACATATAAACATCTGTCTGACTAATATAAGGAACCCCTTGTACCTATCACCCAGCTTCAATCCTTGTTCAAATGTGGCCAGTCTCCTTTTATCTGTCCCCTCATCCCATTCGCAACATCCTCCCCACCCCAGATTACTTTAAAACAAGTTCAAGGCAACATAAAGTTTTACTTAAGTAGTATTTCTAAGAGATAAGGTCTATCTCTCTCTTTTTTTTTAAAACAATCACAATACCCTCATCACATCTAAAAAAAAGACCCAATAATTTGTTAATATTATAAACTATTCAGGCAGCGCTTAAATTTCCCTGATTAGCTCATGATTTTTTTTACTCTTGGTTTGCTCAAATCAGCACCCGAATAAGAGCCACACATTGCATTCCATTGAAATGTCTCTTGCATTTTCTAATCTATAGGCTTCCTTGCCCTCTTTATTCCCCCTAGCCATTTGTTTATAGAAGAAACTGGGCCATCTGTCTCACAGAATTTTCAACATTCTGGATTTTGCTGATTGCATCCTCATGGTATTGTTTAACGTGTTCCTTGATTACCTGTAATTTCTGTAAACTAAGAGTTATACCTTGGATATTAGTAATATAGAAGAGTTCACTTCCAAGACTGACAATTTCTTTTTTATAATTTAATTTTAATTTTATGTCAGAGTATGGTTGATTTACAATGTTGTGTTAGTTTCAGGTGCACAGCAAAGTGATTCAGTTATGCATATACATATACCCATTCTTTTTCAGATTCTTTTCCCACATATATTATTATGGAATATTGAGTAGAGTTCCCTGTGCTATACAGTAGATCTCTGTTGATTATTTTATATATAGTAGTATGATCAAGACTCATAATTTCTATGTATGACATCTCCCCACAGTGAGTAAGTACGTCCCAAAGTCTCCTGAGGTAATAGAAACGAAGATAACTATTTTTCAATAATGTCAAATCTAGTCTCTGTTGACTTTACCAAAAACATCTGGCCAGAATTCATCATTAGCTCCATGATGATTATCAACTAGAACGTGTTGGGCCTCCTCTCTGTGCATGAGAACGAGCATAGACAGATGGAAGGAGCGTGAACTTGGGAAACTGACAGCCCCAGATTTGAATTCTGACTTTGCCTTTTATTAAGCTCATGCCTTGTCTAATTAACTTAATATTTTTTAGTCTCAGACTCTTTATATGTGAGAATAATGTCTATCTCACCAGGCCGCTAAGATGCACCTGCCATGTAGTATATGTGTTCAATAATTGCTTGTTTCTTTTCCAATGTAGGTTAAAAAGGAGAATTTGTGTCGAAATGACAAGTCTATAGAGTTTGTTTAGATCCAAATGCAAATATGGCATTCACCAGCTTCCTAGAAAATAGAGGAGGTTTTCAACTAAGCCTTAAGAAAGGACATGCAGGCAGGGGAAGGAATATTAGAACAGGAAATGTTGTTCTCCTTCCCTCCTACTTGTACTCAGAAAACTCAGGAAATTCTTCCCAAAGAAAGCATGACCTGTTTCAGCCTGAAAATTTTGCTATTCTCTAGACTGTGCTGGCTTGGGAACATATTTCTTTTACCAAAAAGATGAGTTCACAGTAAATGACTCAGAAACATATGGATGAAATTTCCCTTAAGCCACTCAGGGGATTAGAAATTAAGGGAAAGAGTGCTTGGCAAAATGCACTTGGGGTTTTGCCAAACCTAAACCAACTGAGAAATAGTCAAGGCACAAGGCAGACCTCAAATGCTGCCAAGTTTACCCATCTTAGCGGGACAGGGATTTATAATTAGAGCTGCTCAGAAAAGCATTGCCTCACGGGTGGCAAAGGACAAAAAAGCCTTTGTCCTCAACGTCTCAACGTGGCTGCTATTTCCCAGATGGGCCCTTTACAACGTACACACCCTCTTAATCATCAGGATCCTCAAAGCCACCTCCTCCAGCCGCTCGGTTCCTCTTGGACACCAAGCCCCTGACACTCTCTCCAGGCCTCTTTTGTTTCCAGGCCAGGCTGGATGTTTCTCACAGTGAATTCCCAGATGAGGGAGAACAGCTCTGACGGGTGTTCTTGAATTACAGTGAAGAGCTGTCAGGGGCAAATATGACAAAGCAGATTCTTTCCCTGACATACACTTTTTTTGTCTTCTGTCTCTTACCTTTGTCACCTTTCCACGTTTCTCCACTTTCCATGGGTTTCTTTCTCTGTAAAATGAAGGGATTGAATCAGTTGTTTGCAAACTGTGCTGCCTGGGGCCTTTTGGAGGCTTGGCTGGGCCCCAGTGGAAGGGGGTAGGAGACAGTGAGCGATGCTCTCTTCAAAAAGGAGGAAGGGGCTCCAGCTTAAGACTTCAGGTGAACCAGGGGCTCAGGCTCTGAGAATCATGAGACTGCATCCCCTCTGACTAGACAGTGCCAGTGTCATAGGCTCTGCTTCCCAGTCTCCACTCGCTTCACCGAATGTCACTCTAGAGGTTTTTCTCTCCAGCATTCATCAGAGTGCTCCTGTGTGCCAGGCACTGTGCTAAGCTCCGGGCATTTAGCAGTGAACAAAATAGACCGAGCCCCCACCCCAGTGGAGCTCACAGACTAGTTGGGGAGCCTGGCATTAAACAAACAAATGAAGATGTAAATCTAAGTCAAGATACATAACACTGTGAAACACAAGATCATAGCTGCACAGCAGAGCTGGGGCATGAAAGGCCCTATAGATGCTTCCTATTCAAAGCATCTCCCCCCACCAGCCTGACCATTAGCTATCAAATAGCTAATTATTGTTGTCATCAAAGGTTTCCATTAAAAATATACCTCTTCTAAGAAATTAAGGAAACACTTCCACTTACCACTGCAACAAAAAGAATAAAATACCTAGGAATAAACCTACCTAAGGAGACAAAAGACCTGTAAGCAGAAAACTATAAGACACTGATGAAAGAAATTAAAGATGTTACCAACAGATGGAGAGATATACCATGTTCTTGGACTGGAAGAATCAATATTGTGAAAATGACTATACTACCCAAAGCAATCTACAGATTCAATACAATCCCTATCAAATTACCAATGGCATTTTTTACAGAACTAGAACAAAAATCTTAAAATTTGTAAGGATTTTACAAATTTACACAAGAGACCTCGAATAGCCAAAGTGGTCTTGAGGGAAAAAAACGGAGCTGGAGGAATCAGGCTCCCAGACTTCAGACTATATTACAAAGCTATAGTAATCAAGACAATATGGTACTGGCACAAAAACAGAAATATAGATCAATGGAACAGGATAGAAAGCCCAGAGATAAACCCATTCACCTATGGTCAACTAATCTATGACAAAGGAGGCAAAGATATACAATGGAGAAAAGACAGTCTCTTCAATAAGTGGTGCTGGGAAAACTGGACAGCTACATGTAGAAGAATGAAATTAGAATACTCCCTAACACCATACACAAAAATAAACTCAAAATGGATTAGAGACCTAAATGTAAGACCAGACACTATAAAACTCTTAGAGGAAAACATAGGAAGAAAACTCTTTGTTTGTTTTGGGTTTTTTTTTTGCGGTACGTGGGCCTCTCACTGTTGTGGCCTCTCCCGTTGCGGAGCACAGGCTCTGGACGTGCAGGCTCAGCAGCCATGGCTCACGGGTCCAGCTGCTCCGCGGCATGTGGGATCTTCCCGGACTAGGGCACGAACCCGTGTCCCCTGCATCGGCAGGTGGACTCTCAACCACTGCGCCACCAGGGAAGCCCGGAAGAACACTCTTTGACATAAATCACAGCTAGATCTTTTTTGATCTACCCCCTACAGTAATGGAATTAATAACAAAAATAAACAAATGGGACCTAATGAAACTTAAAAGTTTTTGCACAGCAAAGGAAGCTACAAATAAGACAAAAAGACAACCCTCAGAATGGGAGAAAATATTTGCAAACGAATCAATGGACAAAGGATTAATCTCCAAAATATATAAACAGCTCATGCAGCTCAATATTAAAAAAAAACAAACAACCCAATCCAAATATGGGCAAAAGGATACTACTGGGCATATACCCAGAGAATACCATAATTCAAAAAGACACATGCACCCCAATGTTCATTGCAGCGCTATTTACGATAGCCAGGACACGGAACCAACCTAAATGCCTACCGACAGATGAATGGATAAAGAAGATGTGGTACATATATACAATGGACTATTACTCAGGCATAAAAAGGAATATACTAATAAGAACCTGTTGCATAAAAAATAAATAAAATAAAATTCAAAAAAAAAAAAGACAGTATGGTACTGGCACAAAAACAGAAATATAGATCCAGGGAACAGGACAGAAAGCCCAGAGATAAGCCCACGCACATATGGTCACCTTATCTTTGATAAAGGAGGCA
>NW_020172179.1:312900-341278 GCF_003031525.2 Neophocaena asiaeorientalis asiaeorientalis
CCCACGAGCCACAACTACTCAGCCTGCGTGCCACAACTACTGAAGTCCGTGTGCCTAAAGCCCATGCTTTGTAACAAAGAGAAGCCACTGCAATGAGAAGCCCACGCACCACAACCAAAAGTAGCCCTCTCTCACCGCAACTAGAGAAAGCCCACGCACAGCAACGAAGACCCAATGCAGCCAAAAATAAATAAATAAAATAAATAAATTTATTAAAAAAAAAGACAAAGGGTGTGGTGAAAAGGGAGCCCTCTTGTCCTGTTGGTGGGAATATAAATTGATACAGCCACTATGGAGAACAGTATGGAGGTTCCCTGAAAAACTAAAAATAGAACTACCATATGACCCAGCAATCCCACTACTGGGCATATACTCTGAGAAAACCATAATTCAAAAAGAATAAAGTACCACAATGTTCATTGCAGCTCTATTTGCAATAGCCAGGACACAGAAGCAACCTAAGTGTCCATTCACAGATGAATGGATAAAGGAGATGTGGCACATATATACAATGGAATATTACTCAGCCATAAAAAGAAATGAAATTGAGTTATTTGTAGTGAGGTGGATGGACCTAGAGTCTGTCATACAGAGTGAAGTAAGTCAGAAAGAGAAAACAAATACTGTATGCTAACACATATACATGGAATCTAAAAAAAAAAAAGGTTCTGAAGAACCTAGGGGCAAGACAGGAATAAAGATGCAGACGTAGAGCATGGACTTGAGGATACGGGGAGGGGGAAGGGTAAGTTGGGACGAAGTAAGAGAGAGGCATGGACATATATACACTACCAGATGTAAAATAGATAGCTAGTGTGAAGCAGCTGCATAGCACAGGGAGATCAGCTCGGTGCTTTGTGACCACCTAGAGGGGTGGGATAGGGAGGGTGGGAGAGAGACGTAGAGGGAGGAGATATGGGGATATATGTATATGTATAGCTGATTCACTTTGTTATACAGCAGAAACTAACACACCATTGTAAAGTAATTATACTCCAATAAAGATGTTAAATATATATATACCTCTTCTACCTGACAGGGGAAGGTCAGAAACAAGAGCAGAAGTATCTTACGGATTTAGCTACTGTTACTGCAGAAAGAAAGAGGACATCCTTGAGAAAACAGACTAGTGGCTTTATGTGGGTGAGGGTGGGAAGGTTTATAGCTTGGTGCACCTGGAAGGGTCTGAGAGATTCAGAAGGGAGGGGACTCAAAGTGCAAGGGAAGGCCAGACCAATGACTCTCTTCACGTATTTCACTGTTCTATCTAGAACTCTCCTAATTTCTTTGCCCCATTCCTCACTGAGTTTAATATGCTATACATGGTAAATATTAACTCAATATTAATTTTAATTCTGTTGCTGTTCCTTTGCCTCTGCCTAGCTCTTACTCTGTTCATTTTGTAAAGGGAAAAGGGATTTTTTAAAATTCTGAAGACATTTCCATGGTTCCTACTGTAGGTAAGGGAGTGATGCTCACCAGTACTAGGTTGTGGTCTACCTGACATTTTATCTGGGAGGGTGGGTGGAACTAGGCAGAGGGAGACTGGTTTATCGGCTTAAAGAGTTAAGACTCCCATGGGGCACTAGATGGCAACATTTCTCCAAATCTAAACTCAGCAAAGATGAGGACCTGAAGGTCAACCCTCACAGCTGCCAGTCCCAACACACTCTGTGAAACCTGAACTTGCGGAAGAGAAGACTAAAGCCATATGCAGTGGGAGTTCATGTCTTAGGGCCTGTGGTCCACAGGACCACAGGTGGTGTTAGCTATTACTGGTACTACCATGACCACCACCATCACCACGATCACCACCACTACCACCACCACCACCACAACCACCATCAACCACCACCACCTCCATCACCGCCATCACCACCATGACCACCATCACCACCACGACCATCACCTCCACCACCATCACCACCACCACTATCACCACCACCTCCATCACCACCACCAGCACCTCCATCACCTCCATCACCATCACAGCCATCACCACCACCATCACCACTATCATGACCACCACCACCATCACTACCATCACCACCACCACTACTAATTGAGTCACACATGTTATTTTTGTTGGTGCTGGAGATTAAAACTTTATTCAGACCAATTCTGGGAGGAGTGATCTAGTTAGAGATACCTATCTTTCCCTCTTCTTCTTCTACTTTTTTTTTTTTTTTTTTGCAAATATATGCTACAACCTGATTAGCAAACTGCCTGCTGCCTGCTGCCTGGTAAAGAAACTTAGGAGAATTGCTTTAATGAAGGATGATTTGTATTTGGCATATCAATTTTTGGTTAGACAAATAGTTGCTTCTTATCTACTTAAGCAATATTTGAAAACAGAGTGTCCTTCCATGTGGACTGAAAGTGTCCTCCCAAGTTTTGTTTGCATTATCAATTTATTTAGCACACTCTTTCTGCCTAGCAACCATCTCCACCCCCAGGCCCTGTCCTTTTAATTAGCAACCAGTCACTGTATTTCAGTATTTCTGTTGAGGCATACGAGCTGACCCATGAAGAGTCAAAACATATCACCTGGCATAGAAACTTCATTTGCTGAGCTTCTTATACAGTTGGACTGGTCAGATGAACTATTTCTTAGGAACCAGAAGTTGAACCTAAGTGAGCTTATGTAAAAGACTGGGAATCCAGGTGTTCAAGAGGATGAGAATGGCAAGGGGAGTGGGTGGCAAGGCAGAGTTACATGACCAAAAGTTGACAGCCAGTCACTTGTTTTAAACTATCCCTTTTGTGCCTTAAAGCCCCAGTGCCCCATAGCTGCCACCTGACAACTGTAGATTTTTTGCAAAGGTCCATTAATGTGTTTAATCAACACTTAATGATTAACTTCTAACATATGCCCATGTGGTTCCAAGCTCCAGGGTTTCAGCAGTGAGCAAGTTATGGTGCTTATATACTGGAGGAGGAGAAAAACAAAAACAAATAAACACGTTGCTAAATATATTATAATTCAGGTTTGATAAGTGCCAATGAGAAGAATGAGACAGGATTTGTAGTGACAGATAGCATGTGTGAGAGAGTGTGTGTGTTTCCACTGGCTGATTGGGTTAGATTCATCAAGGAAGGCTGCTGGAAAGGGCTGACATTTAAACAGACAGACTTGAATGAAACAAGGGGTGAATCATGTGAGAGGCCCTGAGCTAAAAGGAAATCACATGTCTCCATTATTATCAACCGGCCTGAGTCAACTGGGTCAGGATGCACAGCTCTTAGGCCTTACTAGTTGATAATAGCTGTTAAAAGAAGACTGAGGTATATAAGTTCCCAGTTTGAAATGGAAGCAAATCTTCTACCAAATTTGGTCATACATACAGAAATTTATTAAGCATTTTAAAAAATCTTTATTGGAGTATAACTGCTTTACAATGTTGTGTTAGTTTCTGCTTTATAACAAAGTGAATCAGCTACACACATACATATATCCCCCTATCTCCTCCCTCTTGTGTATCCCTTCCACCCTCCCTATCCCACCCCTCTAGGTGGTCACAAAGCACCGAGCTGATCTCCCTGTGCTATGCAGCTGCTTCCCACTAGCTATCTATTTGACATTTGGTAATGTATATATGTCGATACTACTACTATTAACAGGTTCAAGTAGTTTATACAAACCATTTTGTAAGCTCGGGGGAGACCCAGCACTCTGTCCTTCTAGGATCTCTTACTGTGGCCTTGTGTGAGAGTGTCACTTGAGGCAGAGGCAAAAACTCACCAGAGGCAGGGTTCTATTACACTGAGACTCAGCAGCAGGTGACCAGAGCTCTTCCTCACCAAGGCTCAGAAGCTGGACCGCCCAGGATCAAGCCTCAGGGGCTGTCCCTAAGGGTACACATTTGTAGTGGTTAATTTTATTTGTCATCTTGGCTGGGCTACGGTGCTCAGCTGCTTGGTCAAACACCAATATGGATGTCCCTGTGAAGGTTTTTTTTTTTTTTTTTTTTTTTTATCCACTGAGGTATTTTTTTGACGTGATTAACACTTAAATTAGTAAACTTTGAGTAAAGCAGATTACCCTCTCTGGTGGGGGTGGGCCTCATCCAATCAGTTGAAGGCTGTAAGAGCAAAGACTGAGATCTGCATTGAGGGAGGAATTCTGACTCCAGACAACAACACAGATTCTGCCTCAGTTTCCAGCCCTTGGACTCATCAGTTAAGAGTTGCAACAATAACTCTTACCTGAATTACCAGTCTGCCGGCATGTCCTCTGGACTTTGGACTTGCTACCCACAGAATTATGAGTCAACTCCTTATAATAAATCTCAATCTCTTTCTTTCTCTGTCTATATGATCTATCTATCTATCTAGATAGATTAGATAGACAGATAGATAGATAGATAGATCTCCTATTAATTCTGTTTCTCTGGAGAGCCCTGACTAATACGGATTTTGGTATTGGGAAGTGGGGTAACAAAGACCTAAAAATGTGGAAGCGACTTTGGAATTGGGTAAAGGTGGAGGCTGGACAAATTTGAAGTGCATGATACAAAAAGCCGAGATTGCCTTGAAAAGCTTGTTGGTAGAAATAAGGACGTTAAAGGAGATTCTGGTGAGAGCTCAGAAAGGAAAGGGAAGAGCTGTAGAGAAAGGTTCTATTGTCTTAGAAAATACATACGTTATCATGAATAGAATATTGCTAGAAATACGAATGCTAATGATGTTTCTTGTAAGGTCTTAGAATTTTGGACATGGACACAGATAAGCATTGAGGGAAGACAGTGTGAAGAGACACAGGGAGAAGACAGCCTTCTAGAAGCCAAGGAGAGGTCTGGAACAGATCCTTCCTCACAGTCCTCAGAAGGAACCAACCCTGCCAACTTCTTGATTTTGGACTCCTAGCTTCCAGAACTGTGTGACAGTAAATATCTATCGTTGAAGCTGCCCAGACTGCAGTGCTTTGTTCTGGCAGCCGCTGCACGCTAATGCGGTGCGATCAGCCTCAGTGGTTTCCTCTTCCCTATTTGTCACCAGTCGGCTTCTCTGGAGCAGGTGCTGAGACAGAGTTTAGGGCGCAAAATATTTATTAGGCATCAAACCCTATAAAAGGAAGGGGAAGCATCCATCATCAAAAATGAATGCAGGGACTTCCCTGGTGGTCCAGTGGTTAGGACTCTGCAGTTCCACTGCAGGGGCCGTGGGTTTGATCCTTGGTCAGGGAACTAAGATCTTACATGCTGCGTGGCACGGCCAAAAAAAGAAATGAATGCAAATGACATGAAACCAGTTAACATATATGGCCAGCTAGTTCTAGTTCTGCTTTAAAAAAAAGTTCAAAAGAATTGAATATCACAGTATAGATGACCTTTAAGCTTCACTGATACTCGTTACACTTGTTTTCTCTTACTAGTTTATCAAAAGTATGATGTAATTAGGTGTTTATTTCCAAACTGATGGAGCTTTATAAGCTATAAATCAAAAGGAAGTATTAATGCTAATAACTTAATATACTATGGATCTAATAAAATAATAATTATTAATTATTTATTAATAATAACTGCTCTATTTGAATCTGCTTCAGTTAGAAGAATTTAAGCTGAATAAAACTTAAGATAAAATTTTTAAGAAGGTGGGGAAGGAATCGAGATTGGGCAGAGTGAAAAGTTGAACAATAATGCACATCCCAGGAAGCCTCAACCAACCCAGTGTTGAGCTCTGGACTGAATATTGCCCATCAGGGCCATCTTGCACTGGATTAAAACAACTGGGGCTTTATCCCCACCTGGCACAGTCACTGGATCAGGGCTGCCCCAGGAAGGGTGGCCTTGGGGGAGGAGGCTCTCTACAAGTGAAGGTGTGGGTCTGCTGACCGCATCGCTTGCAACATGGCACCAAGCCCTCCCTGGGCCGCACATCTCTGTAGCTATGAGCCACACTGCTCAGGGAACAGGGAAGAATGGCACGTGGCTAAGTATTTTAGTCAATCCACACATCTTGAATACCTTTAATTTCACCAACGGGAGTCCATTTCTAATGTTCATCTTACTTATTAACAACAAACTAATTTCAGCAATAAAAATCCATTTCTGACATTCACTATGCTAATGAACAAAGCCTGTGGTATTCAGTGAGCTATGGATCATGGAAGCACTCGAGGTGGTGGCTTCTGGAATGTAGCTTTTCTGATAAAATCCTAGATGACTATCCTGGAGTGGGATTTTCCATTAGAGTAACTGATGGTCCTTGGAGTAAAAGTTTAAAGCTTAAACAAACCAGCACACACATAACATGAGCAACCCTACCTTGCTGAAGTATTTCAAAGTAAATCACAGACATCCCGACAACTCTCTTTTCAATACGCTTGTCTTTGGGGTCTTAGACATCTACTCCCTCTTCTTGTCCAATCACACTGTCTTAGGGACTATTTAGTTGCAAGGAATAGAAACTACTCAAACTAGTTGAATTTAACGAGGGTTACTGTCAGGACACAAGGATTCGACACACAACCTCCAGACACTGAGGCTGGCAATGAAGACTCTCTGGGTCCCTCGGAGTAGAGCTGGGTGCTGGGATCTCAAGCTCTTCCTGCCTCTCTCCTGGGGCCTCAGGCTCTCCTCTGCTTTTCTCTGTGTGTCAGCTCCTATCTCCAGCTTCTCTCTGCCTTTCCACTTACTCATTGCCACACTTCCTCTGTCTTGATTCGACATAACCACCATCATTGGACCATCTCCATGTCTCTTAGGTCAATGTCTTGAGAGAAAAAAAGAAAGAGAAAATATGACAGGCACAGCCCTGCCGATAGCCTAGCGTCCCTTGAGTTGGTTGAACACCATGGTCCAGTCCCCTGTGGCCAGGAGTGAGGTATGAGCAAGACCCAAGGCGAACGGGTTCCTCCTTCTAGGGGCCGTGGGAGGACAGATTCCCCAAGAAGAGGATGGAGATGGGGGGGGGCTCTGACCAGCATCTCTGGCATGTCCACCCCAGTCCTACTTACACCTCTGTGTGTGTGTGTGTGTGTACATGCACAAACACACACAGGTACACACAGGCACACCACATGTAATTGATTAAGCTAATCCAAGAGTTACTGCCAAAGGCCATGTGTTCAAATTACAATATTCAACTACACACATATATGTGTCTTCCTCGATCTGGTTCATAAAGGAATGTCTTCTGATTATCTTTCTCTGAAACCTCCTCTGCTACAAATGCCACCTTCCCGGCTGTAACCCAAGGAAGTCTGAATTGACTTTTCCTCAGTGACAGCCACTTCCACCTACTCTGGGTGATGCCATGGCTAGAATGGTGTAGTGTGTCCCTCACAGACACACATCGTCAAAGGCTGTGAGTCCAGTAGCTCATGACCAACCCTATTCTATAGTAGACTCTCCAAGGAAACTCTGGCTTTGGCCCCAGCTCTAACTGGACCTCAGGACAAGCTACCAACCCTGGGAACTGATTCATGAAAGCAGAGCTGTCCTCTAGTCTGGGTACATAGAAGCCTCAACTTGTTCTCTGTTTCCTTTCATGCTTGTTTGCATCATTCGGAATTTCCCAGGGACACCAGTGTGTCATCTAATCATATCAACCAGGCCTCCTTAAGCAGGCAAAGCAATGATGCAAAGAGAGCCCTGGGTCCATCTTGGTGGAACCACTCACTTCTGCCAAAGGCAGAGACAGGGCAGACATCTCAGGCAGAAAGGACCCTGCCAAAGTGAATACCTCAGAAACACTTAAAGAGGAAAGGCTGCTGTTCCTTTCCAGACCCCCTTGCTAGGGAATGAATAGGGAAGACCTGAGTAAAAACCTATATTTGCCTGGTCCCCCTTCCCTCTCCCCTCTCAAGTTCATATGGCTGGAGAATTCACTGGCTTCCAGGAATAATTAGGTAAGTGTTTGCTGGACTATTCTCTCCTGGAAGCCTGTTGGAGAAACTTCCAAAACTGAGGGCAACTGAATGAAAGCTTTCTTTTTTTCAGTTTTACCTGAGTCTAGCTGCCCTGGCAAGTGCCAAGTGGTCCAGACCTGTGTGATGGGGCCCCTTGCCATGAAGCCCGGGAGGGGGCAGGGCCTCTGGGCCCTCAGGCAGCTGCCCCAGGTGTCTGTCTAGGTTTGTGGGTGGTTCCATGTGCCAGCTTTGCCACAGAGCCTCTCACTGGGAAAGGGGCCCTACTGGTCTTTGATCAGCCATTGCCTTTTGGGGGCCTCTCGCTGCAGAGACACTAGTCCTGGCTGACTCAGTCATCTGCCTTCACAACCCCCGTTCCCAGGCCTTTGCCAAGGGATCCACGAGGGGTTAGGGCTCTTCTTCTCTCCCCAGACAAAGCCCCCAAGTGTTCATTCATCCTGTCCTTTTTTCCCACGGGCAAGCTGGCTGGTTCACTGGCAGGTGCTGATGCCCATTAGGGAGATCCCTGAGCTGAAAACACTGAAGAGCCTGTCCCCATCGAGAGCCAGCACCCAGATCCCAGAAACACTTTCCTTCCTGACAACAAAGCCTGCCCGCTCCGGTTCAGTTACTGACAGTGGGACTTCTTGCTACAGTAGCAAGAGCGAACAGCAAACAAACAAAAGAAAGAACCAAACCAAACCAGATTTTTAGGTTCTTCCTGTATATCCCTTCCACACAGTTCCTTTTCTTTCCCATGACTACAGGGGTAGGAATAAGACAGATGAGGTGATGGAGGTGGGGCACCATTCTATTTGAGGACACATGCGCTGTTTGTGTATGTGGGTGTTCTCTATAGTCCAATAATAGGGGACAAACAGGCTACCAGGGCCGTGATCTGGAACCCAGACTCTGAGCCCAGTTGCCTGGGTTTGAATCCTGGCTCCATCACTTCCTGGATTTGTAACATTGGGTTAGTTACTGAACTTCTCTGTGCCTTGGTTTCCCTGTGGAGTAAGACGGGGGATAATATTAGTACAGCTGTCCCACGGTGGTGTTGTGGGTACTAAACAAGTTAATACATAGTAAGCATGTCCAGCAGTGTCTGGCAAAGAACACACTACATGAATGCTCGCTCTTGTCATAGAGATAGCTATGACATGAGATTTGTCTTTCCATTGCTATAAACTTGGTTATCACAGCTTATACCATAATTGGGGAGCAAGTCTCATTTATAATTTATTTATAATGAATACCTGGCTACTTCCAGAAAAGAGTTAAAGCGGCTGAACAATGACAGTAACTGGAAAATCTGTCAGTGAAGGTCTTGTTTGTAGTAATTTTGTAAAGGATAGGAATTTTTAACCTGAGGGAAAAACTTCTTCCTTCCTTCCTTCCTTCCTTCCTTTCTTCCTTCCTTCCTTCCTTCCTTACTTTCCTTCATTTATGATAGTGTTGTAGTGGAAAGCATCCTAACCTGTAAATGGGGAGACCTTTGTAAAAATCATGGGAATGATGTAGTACCCAGTGACTCTCTGTGGGATGCAATAATACCATGTCTGAGCAGCTGCAATGTGCCAGGACTGGATGCTTCACAGATGCTCCCTTTGATTCTCATAATCAGCTCTGTGGTGGAGAAGATACTATTATTTCTACCTTGCAGATGAGGAAGCAGAGTCAGGGGGTTTAAGTGACCTGCCCAGTCACAAAGCAGGTAAGTGGAGAAGCAGTGTTCCACCCCCGCTTCCAATCCTCACATACATCATTCACTTGTATCCTGAATAGTTTCTGTTATGGGTTGAGTTGTGTTCCTCCAAAAGATGTGCTGAAGTTCTAATCCCCAGTACCTCAGAAAGTGACTGTATTAATAATATTAGTCAAGGTTCCTTAGAGAAAGAAGACTATCTATCTATCTATCTAGAGATTTATTGTAAGGTATTGGCTCATGTGATTGTGGAAGCTTGGCAATTCCAAAATCTGCAAAATACACTGGTAAGATGGGTACCCAGAGAGAAGTTTCAGTCTGAGTCCAAAGGCAGTCTGTCTGCTACCAGAATCCCTTCTTGTTAGGAGGAGGTCAGCCTTTGTTCTATGTAGGCCTTCAACTGACTGGATGAGGCCCACTCATGTTATGAAGGGTAATGTGCTTTACTAGAAGCTTATGGATTTAAATGTTAATCTCATTTAAAAAATACCTTCACAGAAACATCTGACTAATGTTTGACCAAATATCTGAGTGCCATAGTCTAGTCAAACTGACACATATATTAACTATCACAGTGACCTTATTTGCAGATGTAATTAGTTAAAATGCAGTCCTAGGATAGACTTCAATCCAATATGACTGGTGTTCTTATAAAAAGGAAAACTTGGACACAGAGGCAGACAGGCACACAGAGAAAATGCCACGGGAAGATGAAAGCAGAGATTAGGGTGCCAACAAACCACCGGGAGCTAGGAAGAGGCATGGAACAGATTCTTCTTCAGAGCCTTCAAAAGGAACCCATTTGCTGACATCTTGATCTCAGACTTCTAGCCTCCAGGACTGGGAGACAAATTTCTGTTGTTTAAGCCACCCATCTTGTGATACTTCTTCATGGCAGCCCTAGCTTCCCATAATCCAAACAGTGCAGAAATAGAGAACAAAGATACCAACTCCTCAGCTTCAGAATCCACTATCCAACTATGGACAGAAGAAAAATCTGAAATAAGATATAAGCAGGCAGCACCCATTTCTCCCTGCTTTCTCTCCATCCACATCCTCCCCCACTTCCAAGCCAACAGATAAAGCCCTCAACCCGAATAGAGAGAGGACAGTTGAAGAGGAAATAAGAGAGTTAGACGCAGTGTGGAAGTTGTGCATCCTTTCAGTCCTCCCTACACGAGCCAGCTCACAGATGTGGGTGTGTCTGTTGAAGATACACAAGGGATTCCTTCTAAGTTTGGAGATCTGAGAATGGAAAGGACCTGTGCTCTGTATGATGGATGACGTGCAGGGCAACTGTAAGCTTGCTCCATTGTTGTGTATCAACCATGGGGTAGAAATGGCAGCATGTCATACAGGGCCAGAGGCTATCCTGAGTTCCCTGTATTCCTAAAGGGGTGTGGTGGCCATCAGAAAATACCCAAGACTCCTGAGTGAGACACAAGAGAGAGCAGGCCCATGGGGCCTTGAGACCAGAACGAGGGGACACTACATCAGAAGGGTGCAGCCCATGGTCAGGACTGCGGGAGATCCGGGAGGAATGTTTAGGCAGGATGGGGTGCATCTGAAGCAGCAGGCCATCAGAGCACCAAAAAGTAGGTGTCTAGCCACCACCCCCTTCCCAAGCCCTCAACACCATGTTGGCAAATGTGAAAGCAGCCAGATATTAGTGTCAGCTTCAGGGATAAGGAGAAAGAGGGAGAAGAAAATCTTGATTGTGAATCGGCTATAAAACCAGACTGGGGGCTTCCCTGGTGGCGCAGTGGTTAAGAATCCGCCTGCCAATGCAGGGGGCACGGGTTTGAGCCCTGGTCCGGGAAGATCCCACATGCCTCAGAGCAACTAAACCCGTGCGCCACAACTACTGAGCCTGCACTCTAGAGCCCATGAGCCACAACTCCTGAAGCCCACCCACCTAGAGCCCGAGCTCCGCAACAAGAGAAGCCACCGCAATGAGAAGCCCGCGCACCACAACCAAGAGTAGCCCCCGCTCGCCGCAACTAGATAAAGCCGCGTGCAGCAGCAAAGACCCAATGCAGCCAAAAAATAAATAATAAATAAATAAATAAATAAATATATATATAAAACAGACTGGCTAGGAAGGCACTGAATTTGACTGTGTGTATCTGAAAATAGCTAGATTAAATTTTCTGTATCAGTTTAAATGAGAATCAGATGGAAAATCTCCTTTCCTGGTCATACCTTCATACACGTGCAGATTTGTGCATATACATACACATTTGGCACCTGTTGGCAGAATCTGCTGTTTCTCCCTGACCACCATCTTCTGAATCAGAGCTCCCCAAGGCTGGGGACCTTAGGTAAGTCACCCCTTATGTTGTGCCCTGGGGAGGTCTATGACGGCAGTGATGGTCAGGTCCAGATGGCTACTGACCATCCATTCCCATGCCTCAGGCCCTTCCTCGGGACTGTTTATCCGTGAATTTTTTCTTTTTATCTATTAAGCAGCCACGTTGCCTATGAATCCTCCACAGCCAGATGTCTGTGACATGATATCTATATTCTCACATTATCTGTTGAGAGACAAAGGCAGCAGCTTGAAAGGCTTAACTGGTAAGTTCTAAGTGGTGGTCCATAAAGTCATCAGAACAGAAGGCGTTATCTGCATGTGAACGTGCTTTCCAAGAAGTAACACACACATATTAGTAACATTCACATATTTCCTGCTGCTGCTGTGCTCCTCCTACTATTATTACCACATTTGTAGAGTAGGAGAAAGATAGCAGGGCTGAGAATCCAGAGGCCTGGCATCCATTCCCGGACCTCTGCTAACTGGCTTTGGGAACCAGGGCAAGTCATCTAAAGTTTTTTCTTATCTAGGAAATGCAAAGCTTGTATAACTCACACAGGACTCAACTAGAAGATCCTTCTGGCCCTTTCAAGCTCTAGAATTCTATAGTTTTACACAGTTCTTACATTTTCTAGTTGTTTGAGGGAACCTCGTGAATATAATCAAATGAATGTCCAGAAAACTTAATGATCTCTTAGGAGATCAGAGGAGAAAGAGTTTTCTTGTTTTTAATACAGTAGAAACTTGAAGTGCAGGTTAGAGAGGGCCCACAAAAGTACAGAGGGTGGTTTAAAGCCCAACTGCTTGAATTGGAATTTATTTTTAATGTGGGTTTACCCACCACACAAACACATGCACACACACACACAAAAGAATCTCATATTAAGAGGTAATATGTTTCTAAAAATATGCATATTAAGTTAAATTTTTGTTAATTGAAATATTTTGATTACACAGAGAGTATACTAATTTTTTTCAAAAAGAAAGAAAACCCTAGTAAGTCCTCAAAGCTAAGCAAAACCAAACCAAACCACACCAAACCAACACAATTCTAAATTTTTGTCTTACAAGGACTCATATTATCATTTATTGGCTTACAATTAAGAGTTTTTTCCCTTGGAGGTCAGTTTTTAAATGAGGCATACCTATAAATGATTATGATGCAATAATAACAATGATTTTCATATGCTATTTGTGAATTTTGTTTACCGTTTTGAAGTTTTATTTCACATACAGTAAGTCTGGTTATCTGACACGCCTCAGCAGGAGTCATGATTTGTAGACACTTCTTTCAAATCTATTTATGCCTCTGGTTTTGAAAATGTAACACAACAAAAATTAATAATAATATCATCATCTACTCAGTGAATATGTGTTTCACCTGGCAACAGACCATTTGAGCTTTAGAAACGGGTATCAACTTGTACGTTTTCAAAACGAGGAAGTTACAACAGACCTTGAAGAACAGCTCATTTTGTAGTCTCACAGCAAAAGTCGAATGTTGGAATCGTAGGACATGAAGGATAAAATGAAAACCTTAAAAGCTACTGGAAAGAAAGACATATTTCTCAAAACAAAAACGAAAAACCACATCAGACTAACAACAAACTACTCGCAAGTAGGAACAGATGGCAAGAATACAGGGAGAAAATATCTTCAAGGAGTGGACAGAAAGTAACTGTCAACGTAGACTTACACACTCAGTTAAGCTATTAATTACAAGTGCAGGTAAAGTAAAAGGTATTATTACAAAGTACTTATTGCCCACTGACTGTAACTGAAAGAACTACTAAAGGATATAAGTAAGAAGGAAAATGCATCTAGAAAAAAAGGACTGAGATGCCAGAAGCAAAGACAGGCAAAGCAATCTGCAAAACATCTTGGTAAATATAAATATTGACAATGTTTATGGTTAAAATTCCAACCCTTTTTGATGTTTCAAACAAGTAGGAACTTAATTGTAAATAACGTGGAAAACACAGAAAATGGGAGGAGGAGTTTCAGATGGAAGTTAAAAACTAACCAAGGTCTCTGTTTTGGGAGGAGGAAAATAAAAATAATAATGATCTTAACATCTTTTTGAAAAATATAAAGTTATGTTTTATGTTAAAAAATGTATATTACAAAAACAATAGAAATGGAATGTGTATCTTCCAAGTTGATAGAGAGAAGATAAAGGAAAATAAAGAGAAGAGTGTTAGAAAAAGAGAAAGAAGTAAAGGTTTGGTTAATAGTAAAAAAAGAAATAAGAGTAGAAATGAGACTAAATATCTCGTCAACCAAAATAAATGTAACTGTAATTATTTGTTAAAAAGAAAGGGACTTATAGGTTGAATTTTAAAAATCAAGGTATAACCTATCAATCAAGAATCATACCTAAAAATTTACATAGAAAGTTTGAAATAAAGACACACGAGGCTAATACTTATCAAAGCATATTTTGTTTTCCTCCTCCATAGCAGGACAGATTTGCATTGGGAGCTTGTATCAGAGACTCTAAGCTAGTTTGTTAGCATCTCGAGAGCTTTTTCATTCAAGCACCTCCACGACCAGCACAGTGCCTTACACATAGTATGTATCTAGTAAATGCTCACAGAAAGGGCAGATAGGAAATTTTGGAAAAGCATTTGAAATGATCTATCCCACCACTTAATTTTACATGTATTATGGGACATGTATTAGTTGACTTTCCCAAAGGTACACAGGTATTCCTACTACCTCTAGTAAATAAACATCCTATGCCCTACAGTTTACAATGGGCTTTTAACATTTTTTATTTAGGTATATTCATGTAAAAATGGACTGTGTACAACTTGACGAATTTTAACAACTGTATATGCCCCTGAAACCACCACAATCAGGATGCAGAACATTTCTATTACCCCAGGCCCTCTGAAGTTTACCCCTCCCTCCACCCCCGTCCCTAGGTAACCATGGATCTGCCTTTTGACATGATAGATTGGCTTGCATTTTCTAGAATTTTATGTAAATGGAGTCAAACAATACGTGCTCTTTTGTGTCTGGCCTCTTTTGCTGAGCATGATTTTGAGATTCATCCATGTTGTTGAATGTATCCGTAGTTCTTTTCTCCTTCTTCCTTCTTCTCCTCCTTCTTTTTTTTTGGCTGAGCAGTATTCCATTTTATGGATGCACCACAATGTCTTTATCCATTTGCCAATTGATGAACATTTGGGTGGTTTCTAGTTTGGGGTTGCAGTGAATTAAGCTCTATGAACATTTATGTGGACAAGTCTTCGTGTGGACATGGGTTCTCATTTCTTTTGGGTAAATACTTAGAAGTAGAATGACTGTATAGTAGGTTTACTTCTTTTTTTTTTTTTTTACCATTTTTATGGAGATATAATTAACATACCACACGACTCACCCATCTAAAGTGTACAGTTCAATGGTTTTTAGTACATTTAGAGAGCTGTGCAACCATCATCACACTGAATTCTAGAACATTTTCATCACCTGAAAAAAAGCCCTCTTAGCTATTATCCTTCCACCACGTCATTTCCCACACCCACAACCACTAATCTACTTTCCATCACTAAAGATTTCCCTATTTTGGACTTTCATATGAACGGAATTGTATGATTTGTGGGTTTTTTGTGATGGCTTATTTCACTTACCATAATGTTTTCGTTGGTTCATATATCCTGTAGCAGATATCTTAATTCTTTTCTTTTTGACATTTTTTTTAGAGCAGTTTTAGGTTCAGAGCAAAATTGAGAGGAAGCTAATAGAGATCTCCCATATACCACCCCGACACACACCACACATGCATAGCCTCCCCCATTACTGGCATCCCCACCAGATGGTACATTTGTTATAGCTGATGAACCTACATTGATACATCATTATCACCAAAGTCCACAGTTTACCTTAGGGTTCACACTTGGTGTTTTTATGTCTGCATAGTATTTCATCATATGTGTACATCACATTTATTGATCAGTTCATCAGTTGAACATTTGGGTAGTAGGTTTATTTTTAAGAAACTGCTGAACTGTTCCCCGAAGTGGTCGTACCATGTATATTCCCACCAGCAGTATATGAGAGCTCCGGTTGCTCCATATCCATGCCAACACTTGTTATTTTCAGCCATTCCTGCTGTTGAGAAGCAGTTCATAGCCAGAATTGCTAACTAGAGGGCTGTGGGTATAAATCAGGTCATCAGGCTCTCTGGTCTCTGGGCAGGTAAGGGTAATAAGGACATAGCTTCATGCTTAGGCAAAGGCAGGGACAGTAGAACTGTGTACTTGAGCCTGAAGAATGAGACTCACTTTTGGTGCCCACAGGGAGTTAGTTAGTGACACTGACGACATAGTCTCCATCTATTCAGCCCAGTGCTTTGTGTGGGACGGGATTACTATATACACAGCTGACAGGCACGGGACATTCAGTCGCCTGCCTCCATGCAAATGTAGGGAACGAGGCCAGGAAAAGCAAGTCATGGCCTGATTCTTTCATGCAGGGGGAAGTCCCAGTTCTTTCTTGAATGGCCTATTCTGGGCTGGGGGAAAATCCCTCCCTCTTTTCTACCAGGTACAGTGGGGAACAGGCTAGAGGCACATTTTCTTGGCTTAATTGTTCTATCCTAAGCTTAACCACCCATTTGGAGATGAAGAAAAAACATTATTCCACTGTCCCCAATCTTGGAGCTGATCAGGAGGGTTCTGGCTAAGCTGGTTAAAGAGAACTCTGAGACAGCTGCTGGAAAGCGGAGTTCCCACTGGATCCTACCTCATACCTGAAGGAATGTCTCCAAAGAAATCAGAGGCCCCCATTGGAAATAAAATCATAAAAGTATGTTTTAGTCTAATCAGGCTGCTATAACAAAATGCCACAAACTGGGTGCCTTATAAAAAACAGAAATTTATTTCTCACAGTTCTGAAGGCTGGAAGTCTGAGATCAGGATGCCAGCAATGGTCAGGTGAGAACCCTTTTCCCATTGCATCTTCACATGGTGGATGGGGAGCTAGCTCTCCGGGGCCTCTGTGGTGTCTCATTTATAAGGGCACTAATGCTTTCCATGGGAGCTCCACCTTCATGACCTAATCAACTCCCAAAGGTGCCATCTCCTAATACCATCACATTGGGATGTCAACATATGAATTTTAGGGAGCTACAAACATCCAGACCATAGCAAAGTACTAGAAGAAAATATGAAATTTAAAAAATTATCTCAGAGAGAAGGTTTTGTGTGCTACTTAGCCATGGAATACAAGATGATAAATTTGACTATATAAGAATTAAAAATTTTTTACATGGCCAAAATTCCTATAAACAAAGTCAAAAATAAAATGATAAGCTGGGAAAATATTTGCAATGCCTATTACAGACAAAGTGTTAATTTCCTTAACATATCAAGACTTCCCACAAGCCAGCAAGAAATGTACCCAAAATCCAGTAGAAAAATGGTAGAAATGAACAGAAAAGCCACAGAAAAGGAAACAGTACTGATTCCTTAATATTGGGGAAAGATGCTCAACTCTACTCATGAGAAGGGAAATGCAAATAGAAAAGAGATACTGATTTTTGCCTGGAGGTGGACACCACATCCAGACAAACTCTGTCACGAACAATCACACCTCCTCTCTATTCTTCTAAGGGCCCTTTCATCTTTCCTAAAAATCACTTTCTCTCCCCTAAGATCATGTACATCCCCCTTCCCCTTCCCCTATTAAGATGGTGTTTAAACCTGAATTCTAAGCCACCGTGGGATTCACTCACTTTCCCCTGGGTCCATGAGGTATACATGTTAAAACTTCTCTTGTTAATCTGTCTTTTATTACAGGGGTCTCAGCTAAGGACTTAGAAGGGCAGAGGGAAATTATTTTTTCCTCTTCTACAGGGCCTTGGCTTCAGAGGACCCCATCCGGGGATGTTCAGGACCAGTCAGGGAGTGAGTGTTCCTGAGGTTCCGGAAGGGAGGAAGGCTGTGGAACTTTATTTCCTCCTCTGAAAGAGCGGAGGGTCTCTCAATGGTTGGGTGTTCTGGGTGGGGGAGAGAGTGGCACAGGGCAAGGGAGCAGAAAGTAAATTTAGTAAGTTCGCAATATTTTGCTCAGTGTTACACGTGAAGAAACCAGGATGCAATGAATATGAGCTTCTCTGGCCTGGAAAGGCTTGCCAAGACTGGCTGGAGACAAATATGTGGGAGAACCATGGGAGTGGGGTGCTAAAGCCATGTGCATGCTGGTCCAGTGGCCCACAGGGGAGCCATTGTAGAGAGCTGCAAGAAGCTTCATGCCATCAGCATGGCCACTGCCGCTGGGAGCGTGAGCCGGGCCCTGAGTGCTTTCTGCCCAAGGCAGGCCTGCAGTGTACAGGTGCTTGAGTGGTGCGACCTGGGTGTCCCATCCTAGGGTTTGGATCCTAGAAGCCCATGGTTCCAGTACTGGATGAACAGGGACCATGGACAGAGCTTCCCCACAGATATAAAGATGGCTGGGTTTGTTGGCTCTCCCCTCACTGCCCGCGGATCTGCTGAAGGAGCTGGACTCTGGAACATTCACAGCAATGCTTCTTCTTCTCATCTTAAGTCTGTCGTGTTTCAAGTACATTATCGATAACGTAAGCATTTGTAGGCTGCAAGCAGTCCATCCGTAGCTAAGCGTGTTCCAAGGTCCAACTTAACACAGCTTCGGAACATGATTCCTTTGCTAGCAAATTAGACACTTGCAGTAGCTGGATGCCAGGAAAGTCCCTTTAAATACTTTAAGGGCCTGAACCATGGCTGATGTGGGAGAAGACTCCCCGGGTCTTTCATGTGAAGCTGGAGGGGTGCCTGCCCCAAAGATTCTGGCCCTGCCCTCCAGCTACCTGATCCATCTCACCTGGCTGAGACCTAGGTGGAACCAGGATTCAGCATCTCAGAGGTCAGGAACAAGACAGCAAGGGGCATCCGGGTCCCTTTCAGGCTCTGTGTGATGCTGGCCCAGTTGGGTCCTTGGTGCCAGGACCACAGGCTTTCAGAAGGAGATTTGAGCTGACAAACGGACAACAGAACATCATAATGGCAGAAACAACCTCAGGGCTGGAAACAGACGCTGTAATCACAGGAGAAAAAACCCACAACAAATTCCAAAATTTGACCCTTAAGATCCCTGGATCAGGGAGGGGAAGGACGGGGAGATTCCCCTTATGGTAGAAACAGGGTAACATGAAGAACGCTGTGCAGTCAAGCTGAAAATTAAACAGACGTGAGTTTCTTTAATTCAAAGCCTTAATTATTCTGACGTCTTCCATAACTTAATCTAAGCCATCACTTCAGCTTTAATTATGCATAATGAAATGGATTACTTACAGTAAATAATATGATAGGAAAAACTGAGAGGTGAGAATTGGTAACTTAGCAACTGTTTATTCATCTTTTTCTTCAGCCCATGTTTATTGACTACCTACTATGTTGCAGCCTTTACTACAGTCCTATTAGGAAAAATATAGCATATACTATGGGCCAGTTTCTTTTACTTCATTAGCTCATGGACTGCTTGCAATAATACTGCATCACAGGTATTATTCTCCCTGATTTATAGAAGTGGAACTGAGATTCTGAAAGGGTAAGTAACTTGCCTAAGGTCACACAGAAAAAACTTTTTTTTTTTTTTTTTTGCCATTTACCTATTTTAGAGAGAAACATACAGACTGACATTTTGAATCTTAACTCCTGTTTTTGTTTTTGTTTTGGTCGCACCGCACAGCTTGTGGGATCTCAGTTCCCCAACTCAGGATTGAACCTGGGCCGTGGCGGTGAAAGCCTGGAATCCTAACCACTAGGCCACCAGGGAACTCCCTTAACTCCTGTTTTACACAGGAAAAGTCAACTTTTCCTAAGGGAAAAATGAGTGACCAAAATTGTCCTTTTGGGAAATTAACCTGACAGTTCCCTGTAGGATGCATCGGATGCTACAGAGACAGTCCAGGTCAGAGGCCAGGACCTAAGTCAGAGAGGTGGCAGCCAAACTGGAAAAAGAAGCTACATGGGGCACTGTGGAGGCTAGAAGGGGCTCGATGAAGATTTGGACATGATGGGCAAGTTTCTCATCCTCTCCGAGCCTTAGTTTCCTTGTGCCCAGAAGGGGCTGTAACCGGTTTATTTAGCAGTTTCAATCCAGGGGCATATAAACAGAAATGTTTTTATTTTTCCTCCAGTCATCATTTTTAATCTGCCTCTACTACATCTCCCTTTCTTGTTTCTTAATATCTTGCTTCCCAGTCACTTTCAGTTAGTCATCGTCCTTGATAGTCACAGCTTCCATCTCAAACTCAGTTCTCATTTCCAGCCTCTCCCCTGCTGCACCCTTGGCGCCTGGGCGTGGGGTGTGGCCCTGCTCCCTTGCCCTGGGGGGGAAGGTGGGAAGGAGGGAGAGGAAAGGGGATGAGCGTGGCTCCCTAACTGGCCCTCCTTGCTGTCTCCCTCCATTGGTTGTGGTAGCTGTCTGGGTTCATACAGACTAACTAGCCAGGGGTGACCTCTGTGTATCCAAATGCTGGTTCACTAGTGGGGCACACGTGCTCTTCAGAGCACCTGGGGGTCTCCCCACGGCTCACGTCCCTGGTGGGGAGGAACAATGCCCCCATCCATCCCCTGCCACCAGCCTTGGGCTGCTGGGCACCCCTCTCCCAGCAGGCAGTTCTCGAGTGAAAGGAGCAGGAGAGAGGGTCCAAGTCCTGCTTCCTTCCACTCTGTCCACTGTCTTCCTCCTGCACCATGTTGAGGGCAGGGGCTGCTCCACCACCACCTTCCCTCTGCACAGCCACCGCTCCTTGTCTGGGTGGAGGCTGGACTCGAGCTGTGGTTCACTCACCGGGTCTTGTAGCCTGGCACAGGGCTGCATGAGGCATGAAAGCACTGCACAGGGCAACACCTGGCCCCAAGGGATAGGCCACATCACCCTGCAGTGGGCAGAAGCTTCCTTCATCTTCCTCCACTGACATCTTTGAGGGCTGGAGGGGTGGTGGATGGAGTCAAAGGGCAGTGTCTACAGTTGCAGATCTGCCTTGAGGAGGGGTCTGGCCCTTGGTTCCTCTCTTTATTTTATTTTTATTTATTTTTATTTTTTGGCTCCTCTCTTTGGAATGAGTGCTTTAGTCTCCAACTCTGAGCCTGACTCATAAATTCAGGAGAGCAGAAAAATTCCTACTTGCCTACCCCTGTTTCTGAGAATGACAACGTGCCTGGTGACAGGGAGCCCATCATGGATGACTCTGTTTATGTCCAGCTTTTACCATCCACTCTTTCTTTGCTCTTTTGACTTTTATTCTGGGGTTCTCTGTACAGATGCATGGTGGGTGTGGACTTTTTTTTTTTTTTTTTTTTTGGGGTACGCGGGCCTCTCATTGTTGTGGCCTCTCCCGTTGCGGAGCACAGGCCCCGGACGCGCAGGCTCAGCGGCCATGGCTCACAGGCCCAGCCGCTCCGTGGCACGTGGGATCTTCCCGGACTGGGGCACGAACCCGTGTCCCCTGCATCGGCAGGCGGACTCTCAACCACTGCGCCACCAGGGAAGCCCGGGTGTGGACTTTTAAGATGGACCCCTAGCTGACCAGGGCTGGTTGGCTGGCCTCTTGGTACCATGTGGTCACAGAAGGGGGGAATCAAAGAACAAACAGTCCTGTGGTGTTTGGAGTCTCCCTTAGTGACACTAAAGCCTGTGTTTGATTTCTCGCATGGTAACAAAACCAGGAGGGGAAGGTGAGTGGCACCTGGAATACACTCTGGGTGTAAGGCAGGTTTCAGGTCCTGGATAACACGCTGGAAGGGTGCACAGAAGTGAACTAAAGATGCAGGAGGCCATCCTCTTCCTGCTTCTCCTGGGCGCCCTGTCAGGTAGGAACTCTGTTTTGCCACCTGTCTTGGCCCATTCAGTTTGCTTGATATCATTGTGTAATAAAGTCCCCAAAGAGGAAATTGCCTCTGGGAGGCTTTGTTCAAGTGTGGGCTTCTCAGCATCAGGGAGCCCTGAGAGGCTGGGATGGCGTATCTGGAGAAGAGGGTACCCAAAAAGCCACCATCTAATCAATGTTCATACAGACTTCACTTCCCCTCTTGTGCTAACTGGCCTGTGTGGTCCTTTCAACACCTAAAATTGGGGAAAGAATTTTCCTAGTAGGGCTTTTTATGTATGTCAGCCAGCCTTTGTGGAGATTCTGGCCTTACTCTGGAGCCTTCTGGGGGCAAACTGAGGTTGCAAATCACCCTATGGGAAAACCGAGGTACTGAGGGGCTAGTGTCTCAAGTCTTGAGCAAAGAAAATTTCTGATAGAAGCCAAAGATTCACCTCGTGCTTCTGGCACTCCCTCTTCCTAACTCAAGAGCTTCAAGAATCTTGGATGATTTTTCAGTGTTGTCAGCTTGTATTACTTAAATTGAGCCTTTTAAATTAAATCTTATTTTTGAGTAGGTAGTATATGCATTATGTATGGAATTCAATCATGTTAAATTTGCAGATTAATTTAGGGATAATTTACATCTTTGATGAGTTATATAGTAAAAATGCTTAGAGGAGTGTCTGGTACCTAGTAAATGCTTAGTAAATGTTAGTGATTATTATGTATGACATTGAGTCTTCCTATCCAAGAACAGGGCTCTAGAAACTTGTTCAAGTCTTCATTTGTTTTCTCAGGAGTATTTGGAGAGTTTTTCTTTCATATAGATCTTGCAAATTCTGATTGTTTATTTCTAGTTCTTTTTCTTTTTAGCAGTTGTAAATAGAATTTTCTCTTCCCTCTTACCTTTCAATTGATTGTTATATAATGTATGGAAGTTTTTTGATGAATTATCTTATTATTTGTAATGATGTTTCAGTTGATTCTCATGCATTTTCCAGGTTTGAAGATGATAAATATTTGTTCTTTTCCTCATTTGTTTTTTTTTTAGTCTCTTATTTCTTTCTCTTATCCAACTACTGGGCCTGTATCTTCAGATTGTTGTTCAATAATGATGAGTGTATACTCTTGTCTTGTTCTCCATGAAGGATGATGTTAGCTTTTGGTATGAAATAGCTTTGGGTATGTTTTATATGTTAAGGAGATAGCTTTTATTCTTATTTAGGCTATTTGCTTGTAAGTCAAAATGGATTTTTAAATCAGATGTTTTTTCAAGATCTATAGAAAGGACCACTTGATTTTCCTCTTTGACCTGTTAATAACATAAATAAATCATGGTTTCCTAATAATATTGAACTGTCTTTAACCTTGGGCTTTTAGAGGGCAGGAGGAACTGTGAGTGTGAAGCTGGGCCTTGAGCTTCTCAGACTCTCACTTGAAGTAAACATTGGAGATATTCCCAGAAATATAGGCTTTTAGGGTCATAATCATTTGAGTTAAGAGGTGACATTTATTGTCATTGGGGGAAGAGTGAGGTTAGGAAGAATCCATCATCTTATACTGAAACATTATCATTTGGAATCTTCTCATCAGATGTGTGAAAGGAACAGATCACAAAAGTTTGCAAGAAATACTTGAGATTCTTTATAAAAACCACACTCCAATCCCTCCCTCTCCAAAAGACCATGCACTGTACTGCACTTTTGCCTCCACAGGTCAAATCCTACTTTTTGGAAGGTCTACTGTGATGCAGACTGTTTCTCTCTCACTTTCTTAGGTGAGTCTGAGAACCTGATCCTTACCCTTGATCTCAAAAACATCAGGGTCACAGAGGATTGGGAGAGGGGAAGAGCCACACCAGTCCCTGCCTTTGGGGAATTGGAAACACACATCACCAAAATAATCTCAAACAAAGTAACATTCTCCAGTATCCTTTTTCCTCTCATTTGGTCTAACTCCTATGCATCCTCCAAGGCCCAATCAGGCCCAACCTCCTCCATGGAGCCTTCCCAGATTGCCCTAGCTCTTGGTGCACACTCTCCCTGCTGCACCCTGGAGTTCCTTTCGTCTACACATGGAATGCATTTTAAGGGTTTAGTACAGAGCCTAACACAGAGTAAGTGCTCAATGAAAGGTAGCAGGAGTTATACTATAATTCATCCGTTATGTGTCTGCCCTGTCTCCTCAAGTGGAATGTCAACCCTACAATAAGAGGTTTCACGTTTCTTCTTGCTCTGTGGTCCCTGAGTGCCAACACATATAGCGTAGCTAATAAATGTTGTTTTTGTTGATCATTATCCCATTGGGGACCTGTTTTTTCCCCCACATTTACTGATATCCCCTAAATGCAGAAATTTAGATCATCTGCCTACTTAATATTGGCATTGAGATTGGCTTCTGTCTTTTTCACCTCCTAGTAAGATGAGGGAAAGAAAACATTTTCTCTTTGGGATGCTAAAGTGTCCCATTCCAGTGACAACTTAGAAAGGAAGGCCCTAAAAGAACATAAACTACACAAGACTCCCAATTGTAGCAGGGGAAAGAGTTGAGATGAAACAATCTCTGGCTCCATCCATACCAAAGGACCATGTGTCATTCGTGGGAGATAGAGGACTTAGCAAAGGCCCCTTGGTGTATTTAAATCCACTGCACACTGAAGTTGTCTCCACTTTGAGAAAGTCTCCAGGGAACTAGCTTTTGTCTGAGTCTCAGGGAAATGAAAAGTACCAGTGTGTTTAATGGAAGAAGGGCTCCTTGGTAGCTGGAAGACCCACAGGAACATGAAAACGTTACCAGGCCCACTGACCTGAGTTTTGTCCACGGAGCACCAGGTGTGAGGCCATCTTGGTCTCTCTAGGACAATCCCCAAGTCTGCCATCTGGGCCTAGACCCCTGCTAGGTGGTGTCAGGAATCAAAAGAGGCCCCAGGCTCAGTGTATTTTGCTGCTGAGGAAGCAGGTGCAACCCCTCCTGAATGCTCTTATTAATTTGAAAAGGCAGGAAGGTATAGTCCATTTCCAGAAAGTCTTTCTGTGGGTGATTAATCCTTTGAATGGGATCCAAAGAACATTACAAAAAGTTTCTACTTTTTCTCTCATGTCACTTTCCTATTCAGACAACCTCAGAGAAGCAAAAGGCCATCCCTCCTCTCAGTCCTCCCTCCCTCTTCCTTTTCCATGGCAACCCAGTTGTCTCCCCCTCACCTCCAGCTGAAGCACTCACTTCCTGGAATCTGCCTGCTTTTCCACCTCCAAGGAGCTGCAGGAGGTTTGTGAGAAGCCAGCCCCCCTCAGGCCAGCACCAGAGTGACGTGGCAAGACGAACAACCCCCGCTCCCATTAATGATGACCTAGAGCCATTTACACTGTAGGTGTAAGTGCAGATTTCACAGAATCATTACAAGACTCACCATCCTTTCTTCTGTGTCCTACTAAGGGCTCCCTTCTATTAGCCTTTGCGGGGTAAAGAATCAGCCCCCCAAAGTGGGTGGGTGAGCATCCCATCCAGGAAGGCATACACTGTGGAAATGAAAGACATAGGATAGGAAGACATTGCATATAGTGAAACAACACTGTATAATGTTTTCTAGTATGCTGAGTGTATGCATTTTCTTATACAGTACCTGTGACAGGGAATTCCAGTAGGGCTGCAGTTAGTCTGAGTGGCTTTGGTAAAGTTCCTGCACAAAGCTGACTCCCGTTCGAGGCAGGAAGTCTGCTGATTAATAGCACTGCTTTGTAACCACGGCTTCCGGGAGTTTGGGGACAGTTTGCAGCGGCCTGGAAGCATTGTTATTGATGACGGTGAGACTGATGATTGGCACCTGGCCTCGGTGAGCTCCTCAGAGGGCTCTGCTCTTGGTGCTGGTTATGTAATAGGATGGTACCTACAAAAGCATCAAAATAGAAACAGTTCCAGCAGAGACTCTAACTTGGGCTCACTGTTTCCAGGGTATCAGTGACTATGTTGGTGGTTCCTGATCTGAGCAAGTGCACTTTGTTCTGGCTCTTAGGGACAAGAGGACAGCAGAAGCTGGCACCGGGCCTCTCCCGTCCTCTTGCTACGAGGCAGTGTTCAGCTGGGATGCACATCTTTACTTTAATGTTGTTGCTATACCGTATCCTTTTTCTGTAATCAACTATAGATGTGGAAGCATTCTCATTTGGGTCCTGTGTGTCTTCTTGAACAATTAGAGTGTTTAATGGCTACTGTCAGTGTAGCAACACAGCCCTGAGAGATAGAGTTGACAGAGGGCCCAACAGAAATTAAGGGATCAGCCTAAGGTCACATAGTCAAGTAGCAGCAAGGCACAAAGCAGCTCTGATTCCAAATCCTTCTCTTTTCACAACACTCCTCTGACTTCTTTTACTACCATTTGGATTGGTTAATAGAGAGAATGAAGAGGTATTTATCACCTCAGGTGAGACCTGCCCTGTGTACCAAAAGCAGAGCTGTAAGTAAGAGCTGCTGCATCCCCAGAGGGAGAAGATGGCATTGCCCCACACTTCCTGGACCACGTCATCAACTTTGGTGTCAGAGATCCAGATGGTCAGCTTCCTCCCCTGGAACCGAGGCTGCGGAGGCCTTCATTATCCCCACATGTGCTCCAGGGAGGGGGCCTCCTTGGTTCCTTTCTGGCAAGGCAGTGGTTTTGCTCATTTGGAAACAAGCGAGCCCATCATCCAGCCAGCTCTCAACCACAAGCGAGATGTTTTAGTGGGCTCAGTGACTGATAATAAACCTTTTTTTGTGCTTTTTCTTTTTCAAAGTGTACCCGTCAAGCAATTATAATTTGCTTCTTAATTAAGATGCATGTGTAAGTCAAATTCCATTAAAGCCTCTTTCTTGCTCTCAAGCACTCAGACCACCAGAGAAAGTTTGGAACACCAGTCTCAAAAGGAAAGTGCATGATGTCTTAGGGAGAGTGGGCCCCTGGCTCCCAACCTTCCCTCTGCCACCGATTAGGTGGGTGCCTTTGGACACACACCTTAAAAAAAAAAAAAAAAAAAAAAAAAAAAAAAAAAAAAAAGTCTTTACTGGAGTATAACTGCTTTACAATGGTGTTAGTTTCTGCTGTATAACAAAGTGAATCAGCTATACGTACACATATATCCCCCTCTTGCGTCTCCCTCTAACCCTCCCTATCCCACCCCTCTAGGTGGTCACAAAGCACCAAGCTGATCTCCCTGTGCTATGCGGCTGCTTCCCACTAGCTATCTATTTAACACCTGGTAGTGTATATATGTCCATGCCACTCTCTCACTTCGTCCCAGCTTACACTTCCCTCTCCCCATGTCCTCAAGTCCATTCTCTACATCTGCATCTTTATTCCTGTCTTACCCCTAGGTTCTTCAGAACCTTTTGTTTTTCTTTTAGATTCCATATATATGTGTTAGCATACAGTATTTGTTTCTCCCTTTCTGACTTACTTCACTTTGTATGACAGAATCTAGGTCCATCCATCTCACTACAAATAACTCAATTTCGTTTCTTTTTATGGCTGAGTAATAGTCCATTGTGTATATGTGCCACATCTTCTTTATCCATTCATCTGTGAATGGACACTTAGGCTGCTCCTATGTCCTGGCTATTGTAAATAGAGCTGCAATGAACATCGTGGTACATGACTCTTTTTGAATTACGGTTTTCTCAGGGTATATGCCCAGTAGTGGGAATGCTGGGTCATATGGTAGTTCTATTTTTAGTTTTTTAAGGAACCTCCATACTGTTCTCTATAGTGGCTGTATCAATTTACATTCCCACCAGCAGGGCAAGAGGGCTCCCTGTTCACCACACCCTCTCCAGCATTTATTGTTTGTAGATTTTTTGATGATGGCCATTCTGACAGGTGTGAGATGATACCTCACCGCAGTTTTGATTTGCATTTCTCTAATGATTAGTGATGTTGAGCATTCTTTCATGTGTTTGTTGGCAATCTGTATATCTTCTTTGGAGAAATGTCTATTTAGGTCTTCTGCCCATTTCTGGATTGGGTTGTTTGTTTTTTTGATATTGAGCTGCCTGAGCTGCTTATGTATTTTGGAGATTAATCCTTTGTCAGTTGCTTCGTTTACAAATATTTCATCCCATTCTGAGGGTTGTCTTTTCATCTTGTTTATGGTTTCCTTTGCTGTGCAAAAGCTTTTATGCTTCATTAGGTCCCATTTGTTTATTTTTGTTTTTATTTCCATTTCTCTAGGAGGTGGGTCGAAAAGGATCTTGCTGTGATTTATGTCATAGAGTGTTCTGCCTATGTTTTCCTCTAAGAGTTTGATAGTGTCTGGCCTTACATTTAGGTCTTTAATCCATTTTGAGTTTATTTTTGTGTATGGTGTTAGGGAGTGTTCTAATTTCATTCTTTTACATGTAGCTGTCCAGTTTTCCCAGCACCACTTATTGCAGAGGCTGTCTTTTCTCCAGTGTATATTCTTGCCTCCTTTATCAAAGATAAGGTGACCATATGTGCATGGGCTTATCTCTGGGCTTTCTAATCTGTTCCGTGGATCTATATTTCTGTTTCTGTGCCAGTATCATACTGTCTTTATTACTGTAGCTTTGTAGTATAGTCTGAAGTCCAGGAGCCTGATTCCTCCAGCTCTGTTTTTCTTTCTCAAGATTCCCTTGGCTATTTGGGGTCTTTTGTATTTCCATACAAATTGTGAAATTTTT